>NC_051239.1:14665213-14965213 GCF_015220715.1 Pygocentrus nattereri | reverse complement strand
TAGGTCATTTCTAGTCTTCCAAAATGTTCTTACTAATCAAAGTAGTATATTTTATCCTAGGCCTATTTAGGCCCCTTCTATATATAAATATATATATATATATATATATATATATATATATATAGAATCTTAATGGTTCCACTTTATTGAAATAAGCTATGACAAAAAAAACATTTGACAGCACTTAGTGTTGCTTTTCTCTAGTAATGAATTACTGCATTGTGATCGTACTTGTATAATATTCATAACAATGAATTCATAACAACAGCCAAGCAATAGTAAGTGCAAATGATTAGTGTTGCTCCCAATGTTGTATAGAAGTGTACATGTAATGCTAATGCTAGCCAGTCAGTTTGCAACTTTACAGCTTTCCAACAAAAACCTAACCAAATGTTGTTTCAGGGGAAACATGCCAAAGGGTGCCTACTAGCACCAAGTCCGGAAGGACTTCTTACCTCGAAGCGCAAAATTTAAAGTGAAAAAACCATTTTCACTTTAAAAGAAAAAAAATCTCTTTAAACCAAATGTATTACTCTCAGGACCCAGTCCCCCCCATATATTTTAAATAACTTTTCTTGTACCACTCAAGTGCATAGAGCACTATGAATATGTATATCACTCTAAAAATGAGATTACCTGACTTGGTTAGTAAATCTCGGGCATGCAGTGTCCCAGATCAAATTTCAGAAGAAACTAGGAAAGAAAAGGTTGTGAATGAACTTAAAGTTGGCTTGACAAAGCTACATAATAATGCTTGAAAAGTTAACACAGTTTCAGAACAGTATTTATTGGTTTTGGTCAATTAATTGGGTTTGTATAGTAGTTCCAGGTAGCTGCTATGGTGTTGCTGTGGCATTTCAGCTTGGGGTTTGGGTGTTGCTTGTTGGTTGTTAGATGATTGCCAAGGTGTTGATGTTGACTGTTGCTGTGATGTCCTAGGCAGTTTTTAAGGTGTTGCTAAGGCATTGCTGTGTTTAGTAAGATGTTGCTATGCCGTTACCTTTCATGTAATTATGGAAAAACTAAGGTTTTGCGGTTCTAGCTCGAAAGCCAAAGCTGTAGCTTTTTACCAGAAGATAAGGGAGGGGGACATTTTATCCTGGGGGACTATTCCCCCAAGTCTTTCAGGGATGATATTGTACTTAATGTTTTGATGTCAGCTGTTATACAGATTTCATGATCTTTTTTCCCTCTATAATGAATCACATCATTACTTTTCGTTTCAGAAAATGTGAAAATTACCCCCAGACAGCCGTTTACCTGACTGTATTGATGGAGAATCTGAACGTTCTTTGTTTTGCAGGCATTATTGAAAGTACAAGTGAGTGTTTTCTGTTTGATGCTGATCGTGTGGGATGGATAGTTGCCAGGTCCACGTTGTTAATTGTGTAGTGAATGTGCCCAGAACGAAGAGCAAAAGACACAGAGAGTTTCTGACCACTTCTATTCCTGTTTGTTTATTTATTTATGTGTTTGATTGAGGCAGATGCCTCCGAGTTGCCTCAAAAGGACAGTGCGTGACAGGGCTCTCAAAGGATTGAAGAGATTTGAGTACAATATCCCCTAACTTGATGTGTTGAATATCAAAGTAGGAGCCAATGGTTTCATGTCTGTCTGTCCTCTTTGGTCCTTTTTGAAGTCCAGGAATGAAGGAAGAAATGGCTTTTGCTCCTTAAAGAAATTTCAGCATTTAAATGCAATACAGTGTGGTTGAAAGAAACAAGGGCAAAAAAAAATGGCACTTTTTCTTTTAGGAACATTTGTCTGGATGACACAGAGCATTTTCCATTGTTTTTGAAAAAGCTTCACGGTACAAGCTGTAATACAGATAGTACAGAGTGGTTATATTTGGGCTGATGCTCTAATTTGATTAAGGACATTGGTAACCACAGATGGTTGTCAGTTTACGACAAATTTAGTCAATGTGTACAAAACTGTTCTTACCCCAACCTCTTCCAGCATTCTTTGTGTGCTGCCCACAAACTTTCAGGTTGTTTTAATTAATGAATCATTTGTTATTTCATTCACAGTGTGTCCAGTGATGTGATAGATTACAAAATTACCCTTTTTGAAACAGATTACATTCCATAAAACCAAACAGAAATGATATTTTAAAAGATTTGTGCTTGTTTAGCCTTTTCACTGTATGCAATAATAATAATAATAATATTATTATTAATAATAATAATAATACTTTTTATTTATGTAAGTTTAAAGTTTATTTGACATTTGCACAACGTGTCAGGACATTTATGCATTGAAATGCTTGTGGTGAAACTCAGGTAATCACTCTACAGAAAGTAAATAAGTAGAAGTAAAATATAAAAAAAACTGAAATATATTCAAATGTACACAAAATATAGAGGCAATATACATTTTAAAGTGACTTAGTGTTATTGTTGTTTAAAGTGACTAAGTTTTAAAGTGTTATTGTTTATAAGAGATATGATATAATGATAATGCTGACAAATAAAGCTGGTTGTTCTCTAGTGTGCAAGTTTTTTTTCACAATTCCTCCCTTATGCTTATTTGTCCTAAAACATGTACAGAGAATAACACGCATGTCATTTCTTCATTTGCAAACTTGCAACTTGCTGTAACTGTAATGTACCAGTCACTTTTTTGCATTATAATTATGATCTTGCTTACATGTTAAAAACTCAGCAAATACAAAAATACTACTGGGTTCATTTGGCTAAACTAGTTGGGCTTTATCCCAAACTTTAATGTGTTTAATGAGTTTTATAAAATATTTTAACTAGGAATACTGAACTTCGCAAAACCACCAATCAAAGTTAGATTGGTACTCAGATTCAGTGCTTTGTGACTCTAATTGTAATTTTTTATGACCGTCATTAATTTAAGGCATAGAGGGGAAGCCCCCACTAAGTACTAGGGGTGGGAATCTGTAGGCACCTCGGGATTTGATTCAGTTACGTTTCAGAGGCCTGTGATGCGATTATAAAACGATTATCGATGCAGCTTTTTTTCT
The DNA here is from genome assembly GCF_015220715.1 of Pygocentrus nattereri. NCBI lineage: Eukaryota > Metazoa > Chordata > Actinopteri > Characiformes > Serrasalmidae > Pygocentrus > Pygocentrus nattereri. The sequence goes on along the minus strand of NC_051239.1, from coordinate 14,962,221 downwards.
CTCTGTGTGAGGACTTGGACATTATCTGTAATGATCTATAATGAATTTACTTCCAATATCTTTTATTAATAAATCAGATAGAAATGGTGTGGCAAGTGAACTGGAAGGCTCTCATTCACTGCTCTTGTTTGAAGCACATGAAACACTGGCTGTCACTCATCTGTGACAAAATGTGCAGTTATGGCGACATAAGACTCAATGGGCAGTGGGTGTCCACGCAGCAGATTACAGCTATTCTATCCATTTTCTTCAGTGATTTTATAACTGGTTTTGGTCTCATTGTAGAGAGTGGGAGGATCGCGGTGTCAGTGAAACATCTTCAAGACGGGACACTTTATCTCAGCTCCAAAATGTCAAATCCTTTGGCAGTAAAAGTTACGATAGATGAAGTTAGTTTGTCATTCCAATTTTGCAGGTCCACCTTAAATGATGCAGCAGTTACATTAAGGTGGAACAAGAAAATTAGAACAAGAAGCTGACTTCAGCCTCATAAATAACATAAATAAATCAAAACATTTTACAAGAAACTCTTCCACTTTTGAGGAAAAGTTTCCTGCCAGAGATGGGAGAAAAGCAAGCACAGTAAATAGGCCATCTCATTATATTTATTAGCACATACTGAGACATATTGGACATAAAATGTTGTGGCTCCCAGGTGGTTTGATTTTTTTTGCAAGGGCAAAATGGCTCTTCTTAGCATTTGGGCTGTTGACCTCTGCGCTGGCTTTTGATGCAGAGGGTGCCGGTCTCATTCATTCGTGTCCAGATCGTCATGGCACTGCACTTCCGCACTTCCACGTTACACCTTTTGCATTCCGTCAACATCATGTTATAAATTAGAATTTAGAAAATCGATTTTTTGACATTGGTGAATGGAGTCAGAATCGCCCACGTCCTCATCGCGATGCATCTAAGGATCATTTAGCTTCACAGGTAGTTCATAGAATTAGCATGCCGTTTGTTTTCTAAGCCGCTAAAATTTCCTGATTGCAATGACTGCACATGCGTGAAACAGAGTGAAAGTAACCTTGTGTCAACTGGAATGTAGAAGTCTATTGTGCATTGTTGACACATGAAACATGTATGCTTTCTAGGACTTTTGGGAGACTACATGCTGGTGCTTCTCATGAGTGTGCTTGTTTAGAAAAGTGTCGTTTTGCTCAGGAATATCAAGGTTTTACAAAACTATTAAAGATTATAATGAGCTCCCGTATAAAAATAGCTTTGTTTCATTTTTTTTTTTAGTCAATTCAAGATACTGGCATCAAAAATGTACATCATACCCAGCCTTAACAGAAACCACTGTTTCAAAGGCTGCTTGGATTCTAGGTACCGTTATTGTCGTTTGAAAAATTTCCCGTTCTCATAAACTATCCCTAAAATCAAACTCAACACTCAACATTTCTGAAGTGACTTGTGTTGAACATCACTTTTCATTGACTTACCTAAAGACATTAAGAACTAATAAAAGCCTGTTGGTTTACCACAATGCTGTGACACTGACGTCACAGGCAGACATCTGCTCAGCAATAAAACAGTGTTTACTCCAAAGCCAGAGTTGACCTTTGAGTGGGAGTTGTGTGAAAGAAAAAAACAGTGATGGCCCTTTAGGGTTGAACAAGAGCTTCTCTTTTTATCTCCTCCTCACTTTCCACCACCATCTGGGAATGAGGATGCCACGGAGACCTTAACACCCCTACGTCAAGGAAGGAGCTGGTGATACTACACAATTTCAGAAAAGCTTACAGGCTTTTTTCCCCCCATACTTACATGAATGAATGTGCAAAAGTGAGAGAGAACCCTTTATTTCTTTCATTTCTAGACAACACAGCTATTAAGCACAAGTTATTCATATTATTGCACATCTACAAAGTTCAGTCTTAGAAGTTGGTTGTGTTTTATTCTTCTCACAATCCAAGTAATCCCAAGCACATTCAGTGATATTGAGGTCTGGACTCTGGGGTGGCTGGTCCAGTGTTCTGAGAACACCACCACACACTTTCTTCGTGTTTGTCTGTTTCTTTTGTCCTTTTCTCAGTAACAGCTTTTTGACAGCTACACATCCTTTCAGACTCCTAGTGGTGTTGTCTTCTCACAGTGGAAGGATGGACAGAAACACATGGGTTTTTAATTTCAGATCTGAAGTAACATTAGAGCTTGATTTTCTCCTCTCCAAGATGAACGCCTGAAGCACTGTTTATCTGATGGTCATAGTTTTGGTAGTGCGCCAGGTCTTGCAAGCTTGTTAGGAATGCCATTTTCTCTTTATCTTTTAATCATTTTTTGAACTCCAGTTTTGTAAACTTTAGTTTTTTCGCTCATTTTTCTTTGAGTTTCTCCATCTTTATCTTATATCTGACCTTCTCAGAAAAATCTCCTGAAAAGTGAGTAACTTTTACCTAATGGCCATTTTAAGTGGGAATGAAATCAATTAAAGGTGGTCTCTGACTTCTGCACAATGCTGTACCTTGACTCTATACTTCTTCTGTAAACAGTGTGAGCATGTCTGTGTGTTATATACACATTTACAGAGAAATTATGGTTACATTAAATTGTGTGGTCCCACTCTGAGTCATTATATGTATTTCAGCTCTTTAGTTTCTGTAGCAGCTGTTTACTTAGCTGGTCTTTACATCAGTTTGAGTTTGGGGTCATATGATAGGTCAGTCATTTTCAAACAGCCCCTGTCCCAACTCAACCAGAAAAAGTCTAAGTAAATGAAAAATTACATTGAGTCAGGCACTATCGCTATACATCATGTCACATCATGTGCGGCGAATTTGAAAACTGATCTCCGAATTGGTGCTTCGAACAGCAGAAAGGTTGGCTTGAAAGTCCACCATTGAGAAGACTGCTGTTTTCATAAGGCTGATCCCTTTTCCTCTTGGTGAACGTTCCTATTGTTTCATGCAGATTAACCTCCGCAGCTAATGGTACTCTGTCTCGGACTAATCAAGCTTGTTTTGCTTTGAGGGAAACATGCCAGTACTGCTTCATGAGCTGAAGCCTGTGGTTTAAATATGCTTTTATTACATTCACAGTTGTAAACTCTTTGAACTTTGAGGGTACCCAAATCAGAGGATGAAGTGATTTTATCTCCTTGACGGACTGCAAACTTTTTTCCTGTTTCTGAATGGGTAGATTGTGTTCAGTGACCAAAGCATGCAACAAAAGAAACTCAGGTGACATAAGAATGGATTAAACAAACAGTTCCTCTTGAAAGAAAAAACTCGGTTCGGAGACTGATCAGGATTCACTGTGGTCCTTTTCCAGCCACAGTGGGCTCTTCTTGTTCTCATTGCGTTGCAAACCAGTTTGTTTTTCTCTCATTCTTAAGGGCTCATGTTTAAGACTAAAAAAAAAGCTGTTCAATAACACTTTGAGTCTTTTGTACTGACAGTACTTGAATGGAGATGTGTGCTCTCTAAAGGCGTCAGTAAGCTTCAAATGAAGAAAGAACTAAACCAAAACAAACTAGTGCCAAGCGCAGAAGGCTGTTCCATTCAGTGATAACATTTGACGTGTATACTGGTAGTCAGAGACAGGATTAATCAGCACTGTGATTAGGACCAAACACAGTCAGGTGGAGGTCTCACACAACATGGTGATGAGGACCAGTCACGAATGAACAAATGACATGGTGATTATAAAGCTGTAGTCATGGGGAGGTGTGGTAATGAACAATGTCGTGATTAGGACTGATCACAATCAGAGGGAGGTCTCTAAACAAGCAGCATGGTGATTAGGACTAATCACAGTCAGGGAGTTCAGGACTAGGAATAAACGGCATGGTGAATAAGACCAGTCACAGTGGGAAGGATGGTCTCACGACAAGCAGTGTGGTGAATGGGAAAACTATAAGTAATAGAAAGTTCTAATCTATGGGGATGTTGGTGGAAGGCGTTGATGCGTCTGATGGTCGAGTTTGAAGTGAGTTTAAAAGGGAATTTTGCCAGATTCAGATCATGTTAAAATTCAGGTTTATATTAGATTCAGACTTGGTGGTGTTGGTAGGGTTTGGGTTTGTTTTGGGGTTTTCAGTGATACTGAGACTTTGTTCGTTTGTTTAATCCATACATGGTCAACCAAACCAAAAGATCCATAGGATTGGCTCAGTTCAGGCTTTTACCAGCAGACAGAGCCATTTTGACTTGATTGGAGGAAGAGAAGCATGAAAGACGTCCTTGGGTCCCTAACTGAAGCAGGTTCAGACAGAGGAGCTTGGGTTTTATGTAATTACATAAAAGTATGAAATCTTTAATGAATCATTACCACTTGGGCAAGACGCTAGAGTGTAATACTGTTAGGCCCAGAAGGACCATTCCATCACTTGCTCTTGAACAGCAAAACACGTTTATTGCCTCCGTTTCACTAGCCAAGCCTGAACCAACCAAGCATTTTTCCCCATTTTTCCATTGTCAAAGCTGTTTTCCCAGGTATGTTCTGAAGACTTTGAACACACCTTTAATAAACGCTCTCTTCAGAGTCTCCTACTGTTCTCCTCGTATCTCAGTCATGTGTGAGAGACACATTCTTCATGTCCTGATCTGAGCCAACGTTTTTTTATCACGAGTGCTTTTCTAGAATCAACATCCAGCATCCCCTGCCTCTCTTTTCTTGGGTCATTACCACAGTACCCTCATGCTGTGGTTTCAAAGCTACGGTCCAAGTGCGTTTCCCATTAACAGAGCTAAAGTACACCTATTAAATTATTCTTTGCAACTGTGAGCTGCAGGCTGTGTTGTCAGGTTAGACAGCTGCTGGCTGCTTTCACCCCTCTTAGTAACAGGATGCTGCAGGGAGGTGTTCTTTCAATAAAAGCGGTCATAGCATTGAGCGCTCTGCCGAGCACCCACTGCTTTATTATGTAAGACACTCTTGACAGAAACAAAATCTCTCGCTGTGACTTTTGCACAAAAATAATCAGGAAAAAAATCCATTAGGTCATAGTTTCCCCAAAACGTGTTTCTTTAAAGTGTAATGTGAAAGGTTTGGTGACTTATGGTTAGTTTGCCGTGCTCTTAATACCCGAATACTGCGATCCAGAAGGGATGGATGATCTTTGTCGCGGTCGTTTTCTCTGAGCATATCTCTGGTATCCAACATTGATCGGTGACATGCTATAAAGAGAGCGTAATAAGTTCTGTTTAATTTGTTTGATTGTTAAAAATTGTGTTCATAACTTTGGTAGTACTTTTTTTAAGCGTGACACTACTGCACACATAGGCCATGCCTTCTCCCACTCCCAAAAGTGCCGTTAACAGCCACCCAAGTATGTTGTGTCCACTTTCAGCAACTGACAAATTATTTTGTATTGTTCTGGATAAACAAGGGCACATTTGGCATTTAATATCAGCTGCTCATGTTTCAACATTTCTTTGGTTCAATGCTGCACAAAAAGCACACAAAATAATTCATTTTTATGAACATTTATTTATTGATATATTATTTAATATCCAGATGTGCCATTTCCCTTCCAGGTTATTCCCCTCTATTTCAGACCCTTGGGAAAGACTGTACTACTTCTTTTTTCTCTGTTTCAACTTATCAAACCTCAGAAAAGCTTGTTGTGAACATGACCTGAAGCACCATTTCGCTCACATCTAGAGTCACGACAGATCAGAGGTGCGAATGCTTTTAGGCAAAATACTTTGTAGAAACCAGACGTCAGAAGCATCAGTTCTAGTATAGGATGCCTTGAAGGAGCACCATCTGTCTGGTCTTTGTGGAATTCGGTTACTTTTTAGACCCTTAAGGATCTTAGCAGACACTTTGCTTTAACAAAATACACACAATATCAGAAAAATATTAGTATCATGTGGAATATTGAGATGATCTGTGCTATGCGTATTCTCTCTTGCCCATATGTAGCCATTTCTGCTTTGTTTAAAAAAAAAATTAATGTCGCAAGTTATTAGAGACTTGCTTCTAGATTCATAGCAGACTGGATATTTGGTGTTTCGTCATTTGAAGGTGTCACTCAAGTATGTGCCATACTCATGTATGAAAACAATTAAAGTAATCCATTTTAATGAATGCAAGACTTTGTTGCATCTCTAGAACATTATGTACATTCAAAATGGGATTTTATTTGAAGTCCTGAACTTTTCCACTGATGATTATTCTCAGAATGGAACGCCTGCAGTGATCATACATGTCAACGGCACTGCAAGCGTTCAAGAGTGTAAGACCACTTTTATGATGTGCACTGAGCTTCAGTGAAGACTGGAACCATTTTTAAATACAGTTATAAAACTGCTAAAATCTGTGTACTGCTATGATTTCCTGCTGAAGAGGTCATATTTAACGCCACTTGTTTGCGCTAAAGGAATAGTTCTTTCCCATGAAGACCATGCGTTGAAGAGCATTCCAGTCTGGTCACAGGGCTGTAGTGGAGGGTGCTGTCTGACTATCAATGAGGTAGACAGAACATTGTGAAACAGGTTGTGCTTAGCCTGTCAGCTGTTTGTGCTTAGACCTTTGTCCAACCCTGTGAGCCAGATGGCTGCAGACAGAGGGCTGGTAGCGTCCCATCGGTCTCCTTAGGCATCGTTAAGGCTCTTATTACAAGTTGTTTGGTCACTGTTGCAGGCATTTTAGAGCTGATTATTACAGTGACTGTATTTGGGTTGTGCAATATACAGTATCTCACAAAAGTGAGTACACCCCTCACATTTCTGCAAATATTTTATTTTATATTTTCTTGGGACAACACTGTAAAAATGAAACTTGGACATAAATTAAAGTGGTCAGTGTACAGCTTATATAGCAGTATAGAAACTCAACACACAGCCATTAATGTCTAAATAGCTGGCAATACAAGTGAGTCCACCTCACAGTGAACATGTCCAAATTGTGCCCAGTTGTGCCCAGTTGTGCCCAGTTGTGCCGTTGCCCCTCCCTGGTGTCGTGTGACTCGTTACAAGGTTCCAGGTGTGAATGGGGAGCAGGGCTGTTAAATTTGGTGTTTTGGGCCACTGGATATTCAACATTGAAAAATGTATTTATTTTCAGAATGATTTATTTATGTTTCAATATTCACATATATAAACATGCACAAAGCAGTTTGTAAGTCGTAGAAGATGATTAAGTCTGCACTCTTTTGATGCAGGTTTGTTGAATAGTGTGATTGTGATTGGTTAGAGGGCTCCTCTGCATATTGCTTCCATTTGCAGTATGAATATTGCAAAGGCTAATATCACATTATGATTAATGGAAGAAGTATCGTGCAGCCCCAAAGTGAATGTATGTAATGATTGTTCGACAAGATGATGTGTTGAGCAAATATTTCCCAGCAAGACAGAATACCCATGCGATTTGGTCAATCTTAAGTAAAAACCATACGCAATTGTTGGACCACCATCGGCTTCCTGCACTGTTATAACTGTTATGCAACAGATCTCCAGTGGAACACCTCAGCAGTTTTCCGTATCAGATTGTCTGCGCATAGCCAGTTGTATTTGCTCAGCCATTAGAAAACGGCCCTTTCTCAAGTTGGCTAACTGGAGGAGAAAGTAAATGTAGTTAAAAATAGTTATAAGTGCTAATGCAAGAATGAGGTCTCATTAGACTGCGAACAAATCTGTGTTTTTGTTGTCAGACTAAGAGCAGGTATTGCTCTCAAAAAGTAGAGTCCCCATGCAGACTTGCACGTTTGATCTTGGTTTAGGCTCAGTGAATTTGGAGAAAAGCATTCATGACAGGAGATGAATAATGGAAAAAAAAAGCTTGCTTAACAAATTTCTGGATTTCAATTCCTTATTACATGAGTGATTAGCCCTCAACTCATACCTGTATAGAGATATCATCTAAAATTTCATTCACACATGACATGCTCTCGGCCTCTCTCTCGTTCTCTTTCTCCTAAACCTAGCCTCAGTTTTTCCTTCCTTCCCTCACTATAGCTCTTTGTAGATTTTTGGAATTTTTATATCTGTCCATCACAGGACATATGTTTATGCTTATCTTCGCAAGATTAAAGCATTTAACCAGTTTGCTCCAGATGTGCTAGACCAAAGACCACACTTTAAAACCACTAGCCATTTCTCTGAGTTTTATCTGATGTGTGGCAACGTTAACGTGATCAGAAAAAACAACAGAACAGACCTTACTTCAGATATATGAGTGACTGTTAAGATCATTAGACTTTTTTTTTCTATCATGCCTGATTTTGAGGTTGTTTTCAGGGTTGTTATTTGTGAGTTCGGTTATCTTACTGCTTTTTTTTTCCTCAGCTCTTCTGAAATATTCCTTAAAGACTGGAGTCATGAAAATCTGTTCCGTTTTTTTTTGCCCCCTCAGATTATATAACACATCTTCATTCTCTCTTTTTTGTACAAGTTCCATAGGACACCTGTTCCTTCTGTTGCTGGTGAATGTGGGATGTTTTTTACATTACATAGACAAAAAGCTTTTAAGAAGTTACATATAGGCTTTAGGTCAAAAGATAAATGCTTTTACCAGACCTGGCTTTTGTAGCCTGGTAATTCAAGGAATTGAGAAATGATCTCTGTGAAGTAATGGAGAGATGGAAGAATAAAATTAGCAACCAAGTAAAACTGAAATCTTTGTGTTGTGCAAAAATAGTAAAAGCAAAACTGAAGAATATGTAGACAAACCTATGTGAGTAGTGCTGTGTATCATTAGCCCTGCAGGCTGGCTGAAGTTGTCCTCTTATTGGGCTGCTGTTTCTTTTAATTTTTCCTTCCTCCTTAAACGGAGTTGCAGTTACATTCCTGCACCTGAATTCAAGCTTTGCATTTCATCAAGTTTTAAGCCTTTTCTGCTGAGTGTGCCGTTTGCCACATCCTGATGGGATGACTGGCAGGTTGGAAGTCTGGGAAAAAACGAAAATTCATTTGGGTTGATTGCATTTTCAAAGGCAATGATGCAGTAGGCGAGAATATGTGTATTATGTATATATGTGTATGTATTTATGCCAATAGGAGAGGTGCTGTTTCTGTTTTTATCTTTAAATTTTAAAAACTTTCTAGCTTTCTCTTTAATAACGCAATTTCAAATGTATTACTAGAGAGTGAAATGCATGTAAGACATTACATTTGATTATTTTAATTATATTTTCATAGCAATTATAGCATAATCACATTAAGCATAATATACAATTCTAGAAATACAATTAATATAAATAAAGCTACTCATAAAGCATTTAACTCTTTGTGTGAAATGTCAGTACTAGTGCACCAAATGGCAAATTCAAACTGAATTATTGAATTAGAATTTTCATTTTGAGCTCAACATTGCATGTACACTATATTTCCAAAAGTATTCGGTCATCTGCCTTCGCACGCATATGAACTTGAGTGACATACCGTTCTTAATCCATAGGGTTTAATATGATGTTGGCCCTTTGCAGCTATAACAGCTTTAACTCTTCCTGGAAGGCTTTCCACAAGGGTTAGGAGTGTGTTTATGGGAATTTTTGACCGTTCTTTCAGAAGCGAATTTGTGAGGTCAGACACTGATGTTGGATGAGAACGTCTGGCTCACAGTCTCTGCTCTAATTCATCCCAAAGATGTTCTGTCAGGTTGAGGTCAAGACTCTGTGCAGGCCAATCAAGTTCTTCCACACCAAACTTGCTCATCCGTGTCTTTATGGACCTGCTTTGTGCACTGGTGCACAGTCATGTTGGAACAGGAAGGGGCCGTCCCCAAACTGTTCCCACAAACTTGGGAGCAAGAAATTGCCCAAAATCTCTTGATCTGCTGAAGCATTAAGAGTTCCTTTCACTGGAACTAAGGGGCCGAGCCCAACAACTGAAAAGCAACCCTACACCATAATCCCCCCTCCACCAAACTTTACACTTGGCACAATGCAGTCAGACAAGTACCGTTCTCCTGGTAACCGCCAAACCCAGACTTGTCCATTGGATTCCCAGATGGAGTCCAGTGGCAGCGCTTTACACCTTACATCTTTGGATTTCACTCTAATGCTAATGCAGATGGATCTGTTTGCATGTTTTACTCTGGCATTGGTGGATATGTGCATGAAAAGCACTGATTGTCTGCATCAGTGTAGCAGTGCTTCCTTAGAATTTTTCTCTAAGATTTTGTTATAGCTTGAAAGTTTCTTAGAGTAGTGAAATGAGTAGTTTTTGTGTTGAGGACGGAGAAGTGAAAGAAGAGTAGGTTTGGGCTGATGTGTGGCCTCAGCATGAAATGCTGTGGGTTCTTTGGCTCAGCAGTTAGTGATTGTCGATTATCGGAATCATTGAGTTTCTGTGGGACAGAAACAGCCTACCTTTGGACACTTTAGCAGAGGATCAAGAAGGCATTGAAAGATGAGTTGAAGGAGTAGCTTGCTCTAAATGTGCCAAGAAGGGATAAAGGAGAGATAGAGATGTTACAGGTAATATTCCTTGACTTTGTTCTCAGAACCTCCACAGCAGGCTCAGCAGTTTTAGCTTGAAAGAAAGACCTGGGTGATGTATTGATTACCATTATATTTACATGTTTTGATATTGATTTTTTAGTTTTAGTGTTTTGGACATATTTCGTAGATGCATGATATAATACCCATAAAAGTGCAGTATCCATCTTACCAAGCAGTCTGTTTTATTCCTTCTGTGTTTACATTTTACTTCTCTTGAGGGTTCATTACTATATATGTAATTTACTGGGTGCTTCAGATTGTTTTGAATGAACAGCTAAAAGTTCATAAAAATGAAATAAGTTGTAGACTTCCTTTCAGGAAATGTGCTTTCTGTCTGCTTAATGTTTGAAGAACTGTGTAAAATTCCCTTTTGTATAATTTTAAGAGAAGAACATGGAGCAAAACCATTAGATGACTTAGATTTATAAGACATTCTTTTAGCACAGAGTAGCAGCAGGTCATTAGATTTCTTAATGCTAACTTACTAACTTTATTAATGCTAGAGGAAATATCACATGATGCTGTGGTGCCATGATATCTTGGGGAAAAGATCATAATATCTGAAGTTGTTTGATAAAGCACCCAATGTATGTCTATGGGGGGGGGGGGAAATGAACAAATGGAAGGATGAAAAATAGAAACTGAAGTCTTTCTGAAAAGCATAAACAACTTGAGTAGACATAAAATGAATGTTTTTTGGAAAGTGTAAGCGTTTAAACTATAAAACAGTAGGTGGTGAAGTAGTGCAAGGAGTGTATTAATATTGAGATGGAAATAAATAAAAAGAACAGCAGGTTGCCTTCAACTCCGCTATCAAACTGTGTGGAAGCGCTCTAAAATACAGACGGACATAGTAGCAGTTAATCTAAGCAGCAACACTTGAAATACATACAGGCTTTACAAGTTTTTTCTTAGGGTGCAGATTAGTGCTGAACAATGTGGCAATAATATCATGATGCTTCAGGATATTTTCGTGATAAATAATATGTATCACAATGTTTAGTTTTTCTGAGGTTTGAAAAGTTGGAACAGACAGAAATGAACCAGTAAAACAAAAAATATTGGTCAAAAATGCTTTGAAAAATGAAATGAAAACAGTGATACTGCATTCTGCATTTCTCCAAATCCAATTAAACATAACTAGTTGTACCTCTTCGTTTGAAACATGCAGTTCATCAGTGCTTTTTGAGTACTGATGATATCTGTGATATGCTCAGAAAGTGAGGCTACTTATCACACCAACGATAAAATATCATCATACTGCCAGGTCCAAGTACAAATTAATGAAACCTTTTCTTAGTTCATGGGTTACTTGTTCTTGTGTCCAGCTGTTTTTGTCTATGAAAGTGGACTTGCCGCTCAGGGATTGCATGCCTATCTGTATGACTACAGCAGAGATGGTTCATTGGACGCACATCACGGTTGCTGCCCCCAAAGGCCTTTCCAAGAGCAGGAAAAGGACACCATTGGCAGTGTTCCAAGAAGAAGAGGCGTAATATCCCATGCAGCTTTCTGCACGGGTCATTGCGCAAGCACTGTGCACGTCATTGGCACGTCAGTTAGTGATGAGTTGTGAGAAAAAGTAAAGGATGAACACTTTGAAATGCAGAGGGTCACGCCACTGGTTATGGAATATCTGTTGAGGCAGCATGTTTAGATCCACATTGCTTGACTAGAATCAGTTGAGCTACAGGTGAAATACTAGAAATGTTAGATTATATGTAGGAATATTGTCACAAGTATGAAACGTGCCAACTTAGCTATCTTGTGTCCTTAGTTTACATGTTTAGTTGCTCCCAATGGGAGAAAGATAGTGCTCAAGCTCAGATAAATAAGGGGTTCTAGCCCTGAAGTTTTGAAGTCTGAAGTTTTGTTGTTTCCTATGACCCATTTCAATAAATGCTTTTTCAGCTGTGTTTCATTTGCAGGTTTTTGCCTCAACCCAACTGATAAAAACACAGCTTAACATTAGATCACTGTGATTAGCTCACGTTATTGCAGCCATGCATTTCTGCAGTATTTTTGCGACAGGCCTATAATCTGGAATTTGCCAGCCTGTAATACACTGATGTTCTCTTCTACATTCCCAAGCAAAGAAAAATGCCCTTGACCTGCTTCATCTCACACTTTTAAACATAAAAGCTCTTGAATGATTCTTGGTTTGAATGTAGGAAAAAGGTTTTATTAGTTCAAGAACCTTGGAAGTTATTTATAAAGGTTTTTCATGATCGCACATCTCAATTACAGCATTTACAAAAGCAGTTACAAGATCTAAAAAAGGTACTTTGGGCAAACAGAAGTGGTTCTTCTATGGCTTCGGTCCAAAGAACCTCTTTGACACACTCAATCTCAAATTGTCTACTTTACTTGGCATGCCTGGCTTTGTGCACTTCAAAGATTCAATTCCTAAAAATCTGTTCTTTTTTAAAAGATGTCCGTCAATCAAGGTTCAACTGAGGTGTTGCAACAAAGAAAAGGATGATAACCAAAGGCATTTTGGAATTTCTACTCTTAAAGATTTTTTGTTAATATTGAAAGAAGTCACATTATTGAGTCTGGAGAAGCATAAACACGCTAAATGTCATGTGCATATGCGCTGGTGCATTTCCCCCATACCTGGGTTCCAAAGCCTAGGCTGCAGCTGATGTAGTGCGGGTCCTCGGTAGGACTGTCCTTTGAAGACTCCTCCTTGGTAGCATTGTGGTCGATTGGAACAGTCCTAAAAAGGCTGTGTGGTGACGTCACCAGAGTGGCACGAAACTTGTGAGGAAACTGGTGAGAGAAAATGGAACCTGTTGCGTTGAGTTTGTTCCTTTTTCATTTCTATAAATAAATTGCATATTTACAAATTCTAAATGAAATACAATATACAACATATGGACAAAGGCTTTACTTAATAGTAAAGTAGTATGAAGGGTGCTTCACTTTGAAATGGCCAACTATAATGTCGCAGCTGAGAAATGCTGCCTATCTTTGCTGCAGCCTAAGCTTTGATACACAGTTAATGTTGGAAATATTTTAAAAGGCGGAAGTGTTGGGGTTGGATTTCTCAGGAGCTTTTCAGACCACATCATATATATTTATGTACAAATGTCACACACAGGCTCAAAAAGAAGGTTCATTTCAATGTTTTAGTCTCAAATGCAAAATCAGCACTATACCGATTGAGATAATAATTATACGTCATCGGAAGACACGTTTACCAAATTTGGGTTTTTTCTGGGTTTTCCTTGAATACAAGTCCAGAGCTCTAGTTACCAGATTCATCTGCTCGAAAGGGTTCTGAAGCACAACTGCAATTACACATTTCCAGCAGAGGTCTGGGAAGCTTATCTAGGTATGGCAGTTTCCAGTAGAGCTATATAGTCATAGTTGTTCTCTCTAATAGTAATAGTATTTGCTAGTCTTGGTCCCATAAGCCTTTAGTTTCGCAGCGTCTGGTGACAGGCATTTGATTGAGAATGATGCTTCCATCGCCTTCATTTGATACCACTCTAAAGATTGTTAGGAGAATGTATAATAAGATTGGCCAGACAGTCCATCCCTCAACTAAGGCCTCATAGTGGGTGGTGTTAGCGTTTGCTAAGATATTATACTTGCTTTTTTCAGGTGTTTGGCTTAACATTTTACCTAAGCAAACCAGAAAAAGGCGTTTTATTTTTTTATCCATTGCTTGTTTAAAATGAAAACGTAAGTCGAGCGACATGAAGCCACCACTCCGTTGTTTAAAACCTTTTAATGGTCTTTCCCTCTCTTCACACCATATGTGGTCCTCCTCAAGGTCATATTTGTAATATGTGTCTAGTACCACAGTAGCTAAATGCTCTGCATGGATCCCACCCTGTAACCCTTAATCAAATCTTGTGTCTGTACCCCCACAGGTTTGCTTTAAGTGCTGCAGTGTTTCAGACGTATTGGCACGCGAGGGGTTTGCAGTCGAGGATAAAGTACAGACTTATATTACACCTGATTAGTTCCAGATGGAGGGTTTTCAGATAGGTATTAGAGGGATCACCGACATGACAGAAAAATAGATGATGGTTCATTTATCTCATAAACCTGACAGGCGCCCGCTCCTCTGCTCTGGGCTTCACTGGTCCCATTTTTGAGACTAATCTAATAGACTCAAATCTTCAGATCTCCTTCAGGAAATCTGAGGAAAAAATGATTCCTTCCGGTAGTGATCGGGCACATTAATTACAATGACTGCAATGGTTTTACAGCGCGACTCGACACTATGATTAATGGCAACATGGCTTGGCAGGATGTGCGAATAAGCTTCTCACAAATATGCATGGCCAGAAACATCTCAGTTTAACTAGAAGCTGTTCAAGAAATATTGAATGTATAACATTTCCTCTTGGGCGTGCGTGTGTCTTATTAACCCCAGCCTATTACTGTAAAATTGGAAAGTCATGGACCCTGTGGGTAGACTCAGGCTGTATATATCAGAGGCAGTTTCCCAGAAGTATGCTAACTCTAAAAATCTGTTGAGTCAGTTAGGGTAGAATTCAGGACAAATGCTATTACATAATAACAGTTACTAAGTTCATAACTATGTACTGACTAGACAATTTCCTAATACTGTCCCAACTTTTGGGCAACACCAGAGGGTTTTCTTTATTTTAAGCAACTGTGACAGGTTGTACACTGTATATGAGTTCACTACATCTAGCGTAATGGCATAACATTTATTTAATTAAACAGCAGTTTCACTTGAGAGTGATGTTCTTTTTTTATTACTGTGGTTAAAATAATCACGGCACTGCCGACAGGTTTCTAGCTCCCCACCATGCGTTCTCTCTTATTTACTTATTCCCTCTTATTAATAGCAACAAAAAACTTACCAACATGTCTCGTTTTATTTTATTATTATAATACCCCTGCCCTCAAAAACAATAAACTGTTTTTTTTAATGGTTAATTCCTCTTAGATTGCTTATTAAAGGTATATAAACTGATATTTGTATCATGCGTCTCTTTAGTGCCGAGTTCACATTTTTTCCATTGAAAACTTCTACTTTCTCTGTGCATCCTGACGAAGCAGTTCATGGGCAGTAACAGGTTAGATGTGTATGCCACAAATGAACCTGAACCTGTCGTAGTCCAAAATACTAAGTATGCTAACGAGGTGACATTAGGCCAGCGTCTGTGTCTGAAGCGCTGCCGAGAGCCACGGGAAGCGGCGTGAACCCTCGCTGCTAATGCCAGACCAGTGTCAGCTGCCTCTCGTTCAGGGCACCTGAGCTGAGAGAGAACTTGTTCCACCATCGTTGCTTCAGCCCTCACGTCCCACGGCAACGCCACTGGTGTTGAATGTGAGCTGTGGTCTGGTAGCTGCACTGCTAGACATTAGCGCTAGGAGTTAGCGTTAGCATAGTGAGAAGGCCTAAACAGCTGTACACACAACCACACAGGTTTCTTCTAGCTCACTGAAGCCTCACTGACGCATGTTTACAGAACAATGACTCAAATCCGAGCAGGTAAACTTGTGTTGTTAGGCACTTTTAACTTGTATCACAGTGTTAGCTGAACAAGAAGCCTAAACCACCACAAATCCCGGCTCACTGGCCACACTGAGGCAGGCTTAAAAGAAAATATACTCATATCTGTGTGTGTGTGTGTGTGTGTGTGTGTGTGTGTGTGTGTGTGTGCGGTTTTGTTCTCATTTGCCCCAGAGGCCAGCATTAGCTTAGCGGTTTCAGCTCACTGAAGCTGCACTGAGGCTGGTTTAAAGGAAAAAGACTCAAATCTGAGTGAAATTGAGTGACTGGTGCCAGGAGTCTTTCTGATTATTAATGTTATAGTTCTTTGTTTCTACTCTGCCAAATCTTGTAAAACATGGAGACAGCAAGGTTGTCAGGAGAATGGACGAGGCCTAGAAATAGGGCAGCAAGGAGCTGACAGTTTGCAGGATCGTGCATATTCATAGATCTTCGGAGTCATGATGAGTGTTGAGGTTTAGAAACGCCTCTGTGCCATTTGTAGTATGTTATGATACGTAAAATATTCAGCAGTTAATCAACATTTTTTATGTTTTAATTTACCACATTAAGGAGAAATGTATTCATATTTTTAATGTGCCGTTTTGCAGCCACTCTTGTTGGCAGCGGCGTCCACAAACAGCTCAAAGGATGCTAAAGGTTTATCTGGCCTAGAAGCTTTTGGGATGTTATTTTAAAACGCTGATTAAGTCCATTTGTTAAAGTGGGATTTCAGTGCAGTCACCATCACTCCGCAGTAAATTACAAGCACTTTCATTAAGGTTTATTCTGTTTTCAGTTGGTGGCGATTGAGTTTGGACAGGATTTTTGGGCTAGGATTCAAAACTTAATGCAGTGGGTCGGATGGAGTTCATGCAGATGTTTGTCTGTCTGTAATCAGGTTTGGAACAGATTTCAGACCCAATTAAAGTTGTAATTGTGCATAGCCACAGTACTGCACATAATTTAGAACTTTCAGACTATACATCGCTGAAGGCCCTTGAAATGGTTCTTCACTGAACAGCACCTGTTCCACACTATTAGCGTCTAGCACCATCACTCACACGGTGGAAGTGCTCTCTGGAACTCATTCCTTCCATGTCAGCAGTTTTGATTGTTGTGTATGGGTGACCTCAGCTACCATCCATCAAGCACAGCAGCTCCTCTGAGGCTTTCGAGTAGGTTGCCAGACTTAAGTTTTGCTGTGCTAAAATGCTTGTCTCTGTCTTTTTTTGCAGCATCAACAACAAGCTGCAGCAGCCAGAGGCCGCATCGGGGGTGTTGGAGTATGCCATGAAGCACTTTGGTGAATTGGTGAGAGCTCTTTTCAGTGCATGTTTTCATTAAAGCGATTGATTCAGAGACATTCAATGTACAAACTTCTAAGTATTTTTGTAGAAGGCTTGAAAGGAAACCTCTTTTTTTGCCTATTCAGTTTAACATGTAGTGCTGGTTAAGAATCCCTTTCCCTGTTGCTGAACTGACTGGCATATCCTTAGGCCTATTTTACACATGCTACCTCTGCATTACGTGATCAGTGTGGCAGCAAGACTGCTGTAGCATGCATGCAGTGGCCATTCACACTGCTTGCAGAGCAGAATATTGTACATTGTAGCTTTACATATGTTGGAAATTCACGCCACTTGTTTGGCTTATTTCAATATATTTTTCTGCATGTCACAAAAAGAACTGGCACCTGTTCTAGATTCTGTGCCACTCTTCTGCAAGCAAGGTGCTCTGCTTCTCTCACACCACACGAGCTTTACATGATGACTGTTGAAGTTGTTCGCTAGAATGAGGCAAGTTTTTTAGCTGGCGTTAGATTTGTATGTGATTTGTTTTCATTTGCACTTACCACTTAAATATCTGTAGTAATCGTATAATTAATATCATAACTACTTAATGTCCAAATATGATCTTTAAGTCTTTCTATTTTACTGTCCTTTGTTTTTTGTTATACTTTATTAGAATAAAATGGAGTCATTATGACAGATTGATCAGCTTTGCTTAACATATATTATTTTTTTACTGCTATATTTTGAATAATGACAATTTTGTAAAAAAAAAAAAAAAAAAAAAAAGCTAAATTATACTAAACTTAATTAGACTAAATTACAATAAATTATACATTCTTTCAAGCCTAGATGACAAAATTGATGTTCCTTCCTTCAATATTGGGGGAAAATTCCCCTTTTAAAGCTTTTTTTTGTGCTATAGAAACAAAACCGTCAGTTACTTTAGTTTATTTCTCCTAACAATGTGTTGACATCCTGTATATGATAAACTCATGCACAGATGACTTGGCTTTACAGTAAATAGACATTTTGCGTCATTCACCAGTTGTTCTTAAGGGAGGCATTTTCTCCCTTTTCCTCTACATAAATTGCTATTAAGAGGACTAAGTACAAAAAAGTACATTTTTTATTATTATGTTTTGTGTTCTTTTGTTAACTAAGCAGAGTTAGTTATTGCCATTAATTCATTAAAGCACTGTTATTTTGATCGGAATAGATGGCCTTCAACTCGTTTGAAATCAGTGTTTTGCTTTAAATTTCTCTCTTAGAACAGGAGCGTAATTAGTGGTAATTGGATTTCAGCAGATAATTAGTGGTATTCCTGGGGAAAATGTAACTTTATGTAATAGATAGATTGAAAGCAGACATTTAATTGCAGGAATATTGCCCTTTTGACATTGGAAGTGGAACACCTAAGCCTTTGGACCCCATCATGTTGTTGCTGTCGAACTGTCACATGCTGTCCATAGGGACAAGGTCCAGATATGTAATAATGTCCATAAACGAGGACTTGCTTTGGAAGACTGCAGCCACTTTTCTGCAGTTGCATAACCTAACAGGCTCTCTTTGTTAAGACCTGATTGCTTCTCCCTGTGATACCTAATTGATTCAAGATGTAATTATACGATTCCTCTGAATTTCATCCCATTGGCGTTGTTGTTGTGTTCTTTACGACATTTATGAGGTGACAGCTAGTCCAAACAGCTGATATCAAGACAGAGTCATGTTCTTCGAGGACCAAAAGCCACATTTCAACTTAATGTGGAAAGTGGACAGTTGTAAACACACTGAAAGATGCTGTATAAAACAAGGATCATTTACAAGTTCTCTTTTTGATATGTTTACGATCTGTTTTCTCCACAGAGATCAGAGATTATTTTCACATGCTTTGTTTCTAAATATAGAGATAATTCTCTTTCCCATTAATTTAATGTTTAGATAGTGAGATCCAGTACATGTTTTTGTTATTTTCTGTCTTCCAGTAGACCAGAGTGTGGTCAGCGGCACTTCATTGCCCTGCTCAGGTGTGCTGAGTGCATGAATAGAATAGAGATGTTGACCAGCAGGCAGTCATTGAGTCAAACTGAAGACAATGTTTAGTCTTAAGTGCTTGTTTGCATTGCTGTTACACTTAAAACTGTTACACTGCCGTACACATGAAAACATAAGTAGACTTTTATTGTTAAAGTTAACCTAAATGTTTCATATGCAGAGATTTGAATTCCCCCAGTTAAGTTACATGTTACATGTAAAGTCCATGTTGGATGTTGTTTTCTAATTGAAAATCAGTTAACACATCATCTACAGGGAACCAACGTAACAAGTTTCTTAATCAAGTTTCTATTCATTTGCTAAATTTAACATACTGTAGAAAAAACATATAAATATGATTGAACTTTTACACAGACCACTGTAGTGTTTTTTTTTTTTTTTGCCTATATATAAAATTCTGCTAATAAACAGTAATGATGCATTGCAAAAGTGCAGAAGTGTGTGTTCTCTTAGAATGTGGAGGATGGGTTATTTAATTCTATTTTTCCATTAGAAAATCGGCACAATTTAACCAACACCCAAACTCAGTTGTATATAGTATATGTAAAAGAATGAAAATGCATTAATATATCTACAATTTTAATGAAAATTAAAGCTATTTCATAGAAGAACCACATTTAGTTCCTTAAAAAATCATGTCTGGAAACAAAATTTATGAATATGAAGAACCTTTCAAAGGTTTAAAGAACTTTAATGTAATTTACAAGTTTTATACCACTTCAAAAGGTTCTTCAAACACCTCATTTATAAAAATGCTTCTCCAAAGAACCGTACTTAGAAAGGTTATTTAGGCCAGTGTTTCTTAAAACGCTCATCAGGGACGTCCAGGCGGTCCACATTTTTGCTTAATCCCAACCTCTAACACATTATACAGATCGTCTGGGGATCCTCAAGGATCAGTTTGAGAAGCACTGATTTAGGGCACCAAAAGTGGGTGCCAGATTCTACTCCATATCAGTTCCTTGGTAAGCACAGACACTGAAAGTTTATACTGTTTGGCAGAAAGTGGTAAAATCGTGTAGCTTGAGGTTTACCGGTCTGTGGAGTTTTGTTAAAGAAAATTTAAAGGAAGTGGGAAGGATGGGCGGATAAGTTTGGAAGTGGGAAGGATGGGCGGATAAGTTTGGAGAAAAGTTCTCAGTGCTCCTGATTAAGGAATTGTTTGGTTTGTATGTAATATATTTCTTGTGAATTCAAAGTGTCATTGAAGAACATTTGCCTTAAGTGACCAGTGCTAGTTTACTATGACCACCAGTATCTTCCACGTCCTCATACAAACAACAGGTCAGCCATCCAAAGGTGGACCGACCACAAGCTCCACAAGTGTGTATATGTGTGTTTATTTTGCCTAGGAATGCCCTGTTGTCACCGTTGTAAAACCTAGGTGGCAGGGCCAAGGCTCTCATACTGAAGACCTCCCAGGAAGAGTTTCTCTGCTTTATTTTACTTTTTCTTTGAGAAAATAACAGGAGAGCCTCAGGCTGATTTATGGATTGAGGAGCATCTGTCCTGTTGATTCTGTGGATGACCCACAATGAGACTGCTCTGTTCAGTCTTTTAGAAGGCTGTGCATTGGCCTTCCATAAACATGCTAGGCTTTAGTGTTCTAAATCACTAGAAAAAGCTTTTTCCTACAGCTCATCCACTGGCTAAGAATTTGGGCCTCCATCTTCTGTCTTCCATAAGCTCAATTAGTTGTACTTTTTGTAACCTCTAACCAAATCTGGTGTTATTGTTGGAGCTTCTGTTTTGAAAATGAATTAGCTTTTTCCCTTAGATAAAATGACTGACAGGTCACGTCATGTATTTCCATGAAAAAATCAAGAAAAGTTTCACAACTGTGCACCAAATGCTTTTGTAATTATGAATGACTGACCTTAACTGAGATATTAACTGAGTATAAATACAATATTAGGAATCATATTTAATTTAATTTTAAGTCAGCTAGTTTCATATTAATAAATTGAATTAAATTGAATTTATTTGGTGATATTTTTCAAAAACAAAGCCAAGCATACAGTCATGAAGTCTTACATTTTGGAAAATTAACCATTTAGTCAGTACTCAAATTTCTCAGTTCAGGCCTTTTGTTAGTAGATAAAGGGCCATTCTGTCTGAAACCTAACTAGCATTTATATTATGTTATTTATTATATCATATTCTGGAGCACGGTATTGTATCCCTCAGCCTAATTGTTTTTGCTAGCATTCATGGTTTTATGTGCTTTAGGTTTCACTGTCTATGTCCATCTGTTTTCTCTTGCTATAAACAGGTCGCACATTAGGTTAAAGGGCACCAAAACATTGGCATACGACTGTATATACTACTTGTAGTAATCTCACCACAATTGTTTTTAACGTATTTTAGGAGATCCAGGCCACCTGGTATGAGAAGCTGCATGAGTGGGAAGATGCTCTGGTGGCCTACGATAAGAAGATCGATATGAACAAAGAAGACCCAGAGCTCATCCTTGGCCGCATGCGATGTTTAGAGGCACTGGGTGAATGGTAGGTGTACTTCTTACATGAAACTGGCTTTTAAACTCACAGGTGTGTGTATTTTGGTTAATTTAGTGGAGTAGACCAGCCTTGTGACCGGAAGGTCACTGGTTTGATCCATAAGCTCACAGTACATGACTGAAGTGTTCTTGAACAAAGCACCTAACCCCCAGCTGCTCCCCGGGCAAGTGTGCTCACTGCTGTCTAGTGTGTGTCTGATAGTGTGTATGTGGTGTTTCATTGCACAGATGTGTTAGATTGTGGAGGTGAAATTTACCAATTGTGGTGCTAATAAGGGTCACTTAATCTTAATCTTAATCCCCAATGTACATGGTTTTTACAGAGGGACAATAAATTAAGAGAAAGAATAGACTTCTGTAGTTGTCTGAACTTGGAGATCTCATTAATAACAACACTGTTCCAGCCTGCTTTAATGCTAATAAGATATAAGAACCTGAAAAAGATAGAGCCATTCTCCTTGTTGTTATTGTTATTGAATGTTGCTCTCCTTTGTAGGTGGAGAAGTTATAGATTTATACAGTTTATTATGTGCAAATCATTGCATTACTCATCTCCTCTTTTAAAGCTACTCCATGCTCCAATGCATCTTGTTTCCTTTATGGTAATGCAGTCATTTCTTTTTAGCTGTTGTAATTTAACATTATTTCTTCTTTTGACAGTTTTGATTTAACTTTGGATAATGTAATGTTATGCTTTTATATGCTGCTTGCTTAGTCGGCCATTGTCAAAAGATAGTAAAATTTTACATGGATGTGCCTCATCTTTATGCCTAAACACAACCGTGAGTCTAATGTAGCAGAAAAAGGGGTGTGAACCCGACTTCTGGACGCTTTGCACTTTGTCCCTGCTCACTTAGTCTCTAAGAGCATGCCCTGATGGAATGTGACAGAATGACTGGGCAAGAAGAAAGGAAAATGGTGGCCGTTTCCTGTAAAAGGAGCAGTGTGCAGTTGCTGGAAAGCGTGACGGGGCGGTGAGCACAGTGGAGTCAGAGCCTCGAACGCACGCAGGGTTGTGACTTCTTTTGCGCAATGGCTGTTGAATCATTTTCAGGAACCTGCCTCAGGTTCGTTCTGACTGATGTCAACAGGAAATGCTTCAGGCTGGATTGTTAGTGATTTTGGTTGAGGTTTTTCGGTTTGGAGAAAAAAAAAAGCAATTTCTTGATTTAACTTGAATACTTTCTCAGAGCTTAGCTGGCAGTTTACATTAAAATAATGCATATTTTAAATTGTCCCTCTGCTCTCAGAGTTACAGAGACCCACATTTTTTTTTACAGTTGTATGCAAAAGTCTGAACACAAGTACATTTTGTTGATTTTCTAAGTGACAAGAAGTTAACATGCTCTACAGAGAATGCAAGTCAGCGTAAACCTTTCATTTTTATGCAAAATTTGGTCTTTCTTCTTAGTTCATCATAAAAGATAAAAATCCAATATAAAATACAAAATATGCTGTAACTCTTCTGCATCAAAATATGCAGAAGTGAGTCCTCTGTAAAAAATGAATTAACCTTTTTTCAACAAAGCATGTGATTTGACCAGGGACACCCAAACATTTGCATGTGACTGAATATAATTCAATCATTTTAATTTCTTTTTCCAATAAGGTATTTAGGAATCTTCAAGACAGTTATTTGTGGTTTGTTATTGTGCAGTTGTTTTGAATTGTCATTTTTTGCAAACTGTGGTTATCCAATGAACCTTATGCTCATCATGCACAATGCCAAGTGTCAGCTAGAGGGGTATAAAGCCCCTAGCATTGGGCTGTGGAGCTGTGGAACTACCTTTCCTGGAATGATGGAGCTCCATCCAATACCTTTGAGATGAGTGGTATTTGTGATCCAGAATTAATTTTCAGTACAAGTTCCTGAGCTCAGTAATGCTCTTGTGACTGAATGCAATAAAATCCTCACAGCAGTGTTCCAACATTTACTGTAAAGCTTTCTCAAGGATTTCGTATTAATACCGTTGATTTCAGAAGAAACGTTGAATGAGCAGGTGTTCAACAAGTAATGACAGCTCAAATATTAATACTGAATGCAAAGATTAAAGATGTTTAAAAGTGGTAAAATGTCTCTCTTTTGGTAAATTAGGATTATTTCAATCATAATCTATGAGAAAATGAGTGCATGCCTTGATTGTGTTATTACTTAACTATAAATTCCTGCTCAGATCCCAGCCATCCGTCCAGTTTTCCCCATGTCTTTTTTCTCATTTTATTTGAAGTTGTGTAAAATTTATTATTTTCATCAACTATTAAAAGTTATCATGACTCAAGTAATAAATCTTGAAATAGAAGGCTGGCTGACGACTCATAGCTCCAGGACCCGATCCTAACCTGAGCGTGAAAGATACTTTTGAAAACTATGTCACAGCATATCATATTCACATGACTCAGAAGTCCTTTTGAATTTATGTGAATTTTAGCCCCTAAGGTCCTGAAAGAACCTTGGCTGGTTCTGAACAAAAGTGCTTTCATTGGTTTAATAATCTGACTGGAAAGTCGCCTGCCATGCTGTGTGACATAGAGGTGTACCTTTTGGGGCCTTTTTTGCCTCTAACTAAACACTATTACAAATTTAATGTGAAGGTATCTGGTGTGCTTATATGTATTTTAAAGCTTTATGTTTTATGACTGAGTAATATGCACAATAACGTGCCTGTAAATGAAACACTATTTCTGTGTGGGTCGTATAAACAGTGCCAGTAAGTGGTCCACTTTACACTTTAGGCGTATTTTATAACCCGAGACCCCAGCCTTATTATTCAGTTTTATTTTCATGAGTGTTATGAATGTTAAAGTGATGGATTGGCAAAAAATCAACTTTACAGTTTCCTTTTAGTTCCGAAATCTTGTCTGAATTTCACACTCGAGCTGTCGTGTAGCTATCAATAAAGCCTTAAACCATCACACACTTGCCTCATCGACCACATCAAATTGTTGGTGGGGAATTCTACCATCGTAAAACGATGTCTCAGACATGTCTCAGACATCAGTGTATTCATAAACCTTTTCATGTAATAACTTTCTGTGATGTAACTTTTAGAAGGATTATGTTGGGACCAAAGGCCTATCCCCTTAAACCCCAGGCCTCCAACATAATATTATGAATAAAAAAGAAAACTTTTAATACTGGCTAAACGCTTTAATTAATAACTGTTTTAAGTCTTCACTTCTTAAAAGATGTCAAAAAGGAAAGAGTCTTCAGACGCTGAGTTTGTGGAAGAGGGAAAAAGGCTTCTTTATTTCAGCATCAGGTGGCGCAGGGTCTCAAGACACCAAACTGCGCAAACAGTGTTCCAAACGACAGTTTATGTACCATTTATCTGAGGTCATTTGAAATCGCCCCTCCTTCTCAAATTCTGATTTTGGCTCATTCTCTAATAGGTACGTCTCTTCGTCCATCAATTTGGCCGTCGCATGTCAAGCTCTTGTTACCGGGTTTTACCAGTCTGCTTTACCTTTCAAGGTCAACCTGCCCCTCACTCCACTGGGTCAGTAGGTACACGCAGGCTTCTCTGTGAACCCAAGGGCTCTTACAGTAGGTACACGCAGGCTTCTCTGTGAACCCAAGGGCTCTTACAGTAGGTACATGCAGGCTTCTCTGTGAACCCAAGGGCTTTCTAGTGTCTAGAATCTCCTTTGCAGACGGGCTAAGGCCTACTCTTGTGAGAGAATTAGTATTCTCTGTTAGCCAATATTACTTATTTGGTTTTTGATTACAACATCTAAAAAATATCAATTTGATTCCTGATTAAGGGAAATGTTTATTCGAAATAAATAAGTCTTCTGAGTTTTATGTAATAATAAGGATGGTAAAGCAGTGGTGGAGGGGGGGGGGCGGGTGATGGACTTTCTATGGGTGCTGTATTTCCTCACAGTGCCCTGCATGTACTAACAACTGACCAGACATCCGTCTGTCCGAATCGTCACGTTAGGATTTTCTTCACGGATTTTTAGTGAGGCTGTGTTTACGTAAGTGATTGTCTATCGGTAGCCTGGCTTTACGGTGTCTGCGTGTGTATATTTATAAGTGTGCTGGACACGGCTATAGCATGAACTCCCTGTGTTTTTCTATCCCACTTTATACGCCCTTCAGGCAGCTGGGAAAGCGTTTAATTTGCCTTCGCCCCCGAAAGCCGTCTGAGGGCCGTCTCACACTGCTAATCTTGGGGCCCTCTCTACCACAACCCCTTTTTGCTCCTCATCCCCTTCTACCATGACACATGCAGTCTGCTTTTAGGCTTTATAAATCTGTGTCAGTATCGGCTCAGGCGCTGGAAAAGTCCCACTCAGGCACATTGCAGCCCAGGCCTCAAAGGGGCCATTTCTTTTACAGGTTTATGCTTCCTGCTGGTAATATGATGTCATAGCTTTTTGCAGTTTATCAGAGCCAGACCTGAACAGGCCAGTGACTTTATGGTGAAGTTTCACCCATAGACACAGACATAAACATACGTTGAGAAGCGGATGACCCCTTGGTCTCGTATGTCTGATTGTTTTTGTGAATTGTGGCTGTAGCAGCTTTCACCAACAACTACACGAATATCACCAGAGACCATCAAACCCAGGTCTTTTTTTTCTCTTTAAACCCTTTTATGCCCACATGTTCAGACATGGTCCCCAACCCTCTTCCTGAAGATCTGCTTTCCTGCAGTTTAGTTTAGTTACTGCAACTATCCTGCAGCATATCAGTGCAGTATACAGACTAAAACTGGATAAATAAATTAATTAAAGCTGAATGTACACGTAATTTAGAACAGCTGATTATTTTATTATGTGTTTATATGATAACAAATAAACAAAGCCAAGTCCTGCACACATTGAGTCTGAATCAAGATTGAATCCTGGACACATCGAGTCTGAGTCACGATTGAGAGTTGGATACCGAGTCAGAGTCAAGACCAAGTCCTGCACACATTGAGTCTGAATCAAGATTGAATCGTGGACACATCGAGTCTGAGTCACGATTGAGAGTTGGATACTGAGTCAGAGTCAAGACCAAGGCCTGGACACATCGAGTCTGAGTCACGATTAAGAGCTGGACACATCTAGTGAAGGTCATGATTAATAGCTGGACACATTGAGTCAGACTTGCGATCGCAATGTGGGCACATAAAGTCTAAGTCTATATCAGGAGCTGATCACATTAAGTCCAAGTAAAGTCCAAGTCGTTGTAGTAGTTGATTTTGTGGCGAGTCTGAGATAAGACCAGATGAATATATATTTTTTAAACGTAAAATAAAAACAAATAAAAAGAAAAAAATGTATTAATTTATAGTTCATTATATACTTGCCATCATTCATTATGTATGATTAATATTCATAAATATTATGCGAATATTAAATTTGTCTTTTGTAGTTTGTATATTTTACATGTGCATTAAAACTTTTCCCGGCAAGTGATCATGAGGTCATTCTCTGTTCCTTTTCCTCCAGAACATGTTCAGAATCGCCACCAGTCGACTGAGTAGAAACCAAACAACATGCCTCTGTTTTTTTAAATAAATGAAAACATGGAAATAATGTATTATTATAATGTATTATTAGTACTATTGTTAATATTATTAACATGTTTTTTAAACATGTAAAGAAAGAACTCTTCTGTTTAAAGATATTGTTAATAATCAGCAAAGGTGTTTCTAACTACCTCAGATGGAGGCACTGCACTCCGCTGGTCCACCTTGCCCTGAGACAAGAATGAGTACAAATAATGTATTATTCTTTTTCTTCCTCTCTCTCTCTGTCTCGCTCTCCCTTAGGGGTCAGTTACACCAGCAGTGTTGTGAGGAGTGGACTCTGGTTAGTGAGGAGACGCAAGCCAAGATGGCCCGCATGGCGGCCGCTGCAGCCTGGGGCCTGGGTGAGGAAACCCACCTATCTTTTTTTTTATTTCTAAACAGTATATTTATACTGTTTCTGCGCGTATCACTGAGTTTATATTGATCCATAAGTGAAATATCATGCATAACAAATAGCACATTATATGTAGCATAAAGACCTGTGTGTGACTTTCTGTGGACAAAAGGTAACAAACTGTCTGCTACTGCGTAAGCTTTGAGAAAATCGCATTGCAAAAGAAAACATTCCTTCCTTCAGTCTGCTTCATAAGTGCTCGTGGTTTGACTAGTCATGTCTCTCTTCCTATACGGTCAAAGAGCAGACCACTAAATAGGAAGTGCTCATTTAAATACATACCATTATAGCAAACTGAGTCAAAACACAGCATTTTTTCAGTCTGGGCTAATGTTATGGCAGTGTAAAGGAACTCATACGGATTATGTGGAATAAACCTTGACAAATCCGTTCCGTGTGCACTTATTTTATTTCCTGAAATTCACACACTTCTGCACTTGTTGCTCCTTCATAAGTAGGCCAGTATGAATTCTGGGAAAGGCTGATTTTCCAACATCAATATTAATGCAGAATTTGAGATGCTGATTTGTTGCACTAGTCGGTTTGTTCGGAATCAAAAGTAGGGCATAAGAAGCATATTGTTCCTGTCATATCAGTAATAACTCCGTTTGAAAATACCAGCTGCCCTTTATTTACTGTAATGTTCCATGACATGTGGAGCAAAATTTCTTTTCATTAACCAACACTACGTGGTCAAATACCAATTTCCGTGTAGTACGTGTGGCTACAGCAGATCCGTAAAATCAAATATGCCACCATCTCCTGAGAGAAACATTGGCAGGAGAATGGTTGTGCTGATGAGCGCACTGATACGGCACTGGCACTGTCATTGGATACCGCATTTCCGATAAGTCTGTTTCTGAGGTCCCTGCTAGAGCTGACCTAGACAACTGTTAAATCTTAGGTTACCATAAAGTAGAAGTGTCTAGGAACAGTAACAGCTCAGCTCAAAGAGCTTGCACGCAAACCTAAGATCAGTATGTACAGGCAGGCCACAGCCAGAGTGGGGTAAAGCACATCAGTGTTAGACTCTGGAGAAGTGAGAACAAATTCTCTAAACTATGGTCAACTGGCAGCCTGATGAGTATGTGTTTTGCATGTCTGTAAAGTTTGGTGGAGGAGGAATAATGAATTGTAGCTGTTTTTCAAGAATTAGTCTAGGTGCCTTAGTTCCAGTGAAAGGAAAGCTTTATGTTACAGCATTATAGACGGCATTATGAACGGTAAAGGCCTTTTCCTGTTTCCACTTCACAGTGCTGTCGTGAGTTCCATGAAGAAATAATTTGACGAATTTGCTATGGAATAAATTGACTGGCCTGTGCAGAGCCGTGACCTCAACACCAGCCAACCCCTTTTTGGAAGAATTTGAATGCCAATCAGCAAACATCAGTTCCCAATGTCTCTTATGATTTTATGGGTGCATAGAAGCGAATCCCTGCAGTCATGTTAGAAAATCTAGTGTAAAATCTTCTTAAAAAGTGGAGGCTGTTAGAAAAAGCCAAGGAGGCTGAAATCCATATTAAAGCCTATGGCTATGGAATGAGATACATAGAGATTAAGGGTTTTTTTTTTTGCTATAAAGAAATCATTTTAGATATTCAAAGTTTTGTTATGACAGCTACTATATATTTTGATTTTGGTATTTTTTTATTTATGTGGGTTTTTTTTTTATATAAATGCATATGTAGAAGTTCACATATCAGTGTGTTTGTTGCTGATGTATAAACAATAAGACTTTTGTAGGTTTGTCCTTAATTAATTATATGTGTTGGGTTTAAAGGGCACTGGGACAGTATGGAGGAGTACACCTGTATGATTCCCAGGGACACCCATGATGGCGCCTTCTATAGGGCGGTACTTGCTTTGCACCAGGACCTCTTCTCATTGGCCCAACAAGTGAGTGATTATTCTTACCTTGAGTATGAATGTTTTTCTTATGTTATCAAGCATTACTGAGGAGAACACAGTGGTGTTTAGACCTATTTGCTAGTTGAACCTAGTGATCCTTAGGGCTGCCATGGCAGTCAACAAATTCAGTCTATTATGGGGGGAAAAAAAACTTGGCATAAGTTTTTATTCTTGACGTGCCGCTTAAAGAAACAGTACTCTCTAATGATCTGTGATGTTCATTATATACACAAGATCATTCTGACATTCTGACAGGAAGCACTGGGGGAGAAATGAATGCCGTTTCACAGCGCAGACAACACTTTGAATGATAGTGGAAGCAAAGGGAGAGAATCCAAAGAAGGCATAGTAGTTAGATTAGTGGATCCATTAATGGTATTAGGTTAATCCAATATCCAGTGAGGTGGAACAAGCAGTCAGTGTTATACTTTGTTATTTGAAATACTCCCAGTGCATTGTTATGACCCTGTCTAGCGGTAAAGGATCGTAGCAGCTTGGTAGTATGAATATTACTGTCCACTTCCAGTTTACACAAGTAATGTCTTTTGATGTATTATAAAAATAAACAAAATAGAGTTTTGAAAAGGAAAAAAAAAGTTTTAAAAATAATTGATAATAGAAAAAAGTATTTAGACCAGTGATGGACGAAGTCCACAAATCATGTACTTGAGTTAAAGTAGAGATATAAGGTAAAATATCACTCCAGTAAAAGTAGAAGTTCCTCCCTTTAGACCTCTTTACTAGATCAAAATAATATTCTTTGATCAAACAAGGCAGCAACAGAACTCCTTGGCAATAATTCAGCTTCTCATTTTTGGGCAAATATGAGTTGTGTGCATGATTCCAAGAACACCCATAATGAGAGGTGGCACCATCATAATATGCTTTTGTGCAAATGGTACCAGGCATCCTATTTTTCAAATTACAATGGATTTTACAAAGGAATTCGGCATAAACATGTTAAATAGACTTTTTTAGTAGTTTAAAATGTACTAGTGGAATGTTAATTTTCACTTGTGTAAATTGAATTCCTGTGATCAAGAAAAGCAGGGAATAAAAGCCAAACTAAAAGCTGAATCAGAATTTCAGCATGTCAGTTTAAGAAAATGACTGCATGTAAAACTTTGTTTGTAACAGATGTTACTGCAAATATAATGAACTATAAAAAGGCCTTAAATTCTTACCAGTAAGAAGTGAAACCTTACATGCTAAATTATTATGCCTACAATTAAAAAATCTAATGTAATATTTTTATATATTTTGTCTAATAAAGAAAGTTTGGTTCTTAATTAAAAATTTAAAGTATCTTCATCCAACAGTTTACTGTTATTTGACAGCACTTCCTATAAAATGTAAAGCTTTGTTGCTGAAAATTTTGGTTTTTTTTTGTTTGTTTTTTTGTTTTTGTTTCTTTGATCGTGTCTGTTTTGGCAGCCAACTGGAGCGTCACTTGATGTGGGTCTTTAATATATATGTCCTCATTTACATGTCAGTCTTAACTGGCTATTGCACAAAACACAGGTGAATGTGCTGCAGTGTTAAAAGACACCAGCGTGCTAATCACTGCCTCAGTGACACATTTTCACTGCCACAGAGTTTATATAGTAAAATTGAATGTGGGTATATGTACTAGAAGTTAAAGAACAAAAACAAAAGTATCTGAACTCTTCTTTTTCCCTGTTAGATAAAAAAATGGTAGTTGAAGCTCTAGTGGTGCAAATTAGTGCTTTCTCCATTATGACTTTTTTCTACAGTACCCAAAACCTGCTCAGTTAAAATAGTTGCATTGTGTTACTGGCATTAGTGAATGTTACATAATTTTGCCTTGATTGTCTGGGCCTTAATTGGCCTCTGCTCAGTAAGCTGACATGCTGACTTCTTGACGTGGTGTCTGAGGAGTGCTCTTTTGCGCATGGATGTGTTTTTGAGTGTGCAGTGAGCTGAAGGCCCTTGGAGAGAACAGCAGACCTCCTTTCCCCCACAGGTGTTAGACATCCATAACTGTATCATCGCTTTTAGCAGAGGCATCAAGTAAAGGTCGTCCTGTGAGCCTTGCATCAGTCTGCTCCCTCTTCCTGCTCCTCCTCTCCTCTATCTCATGCTTAATCAAACACAGACCCTGACTCTCTCCATCCTCAAACTGAAAAGGAAGACAGCCGTTCATGGATGGACCTTTTTTCATGTAAAAAGCCAAAATAGGATCCAGATGGGATCACGCAGGAATATTTGTCTAGATGTGTCTGGCTGACAAGGCGAGTAATCCTCCTGCAAAGTGTCTGGATTTGTCATGCAGAAACAAAGGCTTTCAGAATGTGTGTAGAACAGAAAAGAGGCAAAACAAGTTGGTTGAGAATAGGAATGTTTAGAGTTATTCGTGATGTATGGATTTCTGAACAAAGTATTTGTTATCTCAGTGTCTCGTAACCAGTGGTGGAAGAAGTAGACAAATCATGTACTTGAGTTAAAGAGATACAAAAGGTCAAATATTACTCCAGTAAAAAGTAGAAGTTCTTCCCTTTAGACCTCCACTTGAGTAAAAGTACAAAAGTATTTGCCTTCAAATGTACTCAAAGTACATTTTGTATTGAAAGTAAAAGTAGTAAAATATTATGACTTTAATGTCTTATTACCAATTTTTTTTAACAAGACTCTTGCCTTATCAACTCATTTTAGGTGAAAATACTCTAGTGTCTCTCTTGGTAAACCACTATTTTAATAGAATGTTATCAGTTATCATA
Organism: Pygocentrus nattereri; assembly: GCF_015220715.1. NCBI lineage: Eukaryota > Metazoa > Chordata > Actinopteri > Characiformes > Serrasalmidae > Pygocentrus > Pygocentrus nattereri. The sequence continues at coordinate 14,929,919 of NC_051239.1, read as the reverse complement.
AGCAAAACACTGAAGGCAAACAGTTTCCATTAGGTAGAACTGTGTGGCTCTGAAATAACTTTATTTTTTTATTTTTTATTTAAAGTTTCAATTTGCAAAGATTTGCAACTTTAAGTTTAATTAAAAACTTTAAACACAGGTTCACAAATGAGTTTCTCTGTTCATGGACATAAACTAGCCAAAACAAATTTACTATAAAATGAAAGTGTTTGTATAAATTCAGAAAACAGACACATCAGTCACGACTGCGTATGTGGACATATTTCTATATTGTGGTCTGTTTACACAAAGTTAGCTTAGTTCCATCATTTATGTTGAACAGACTCTCCCAGAATTTTAAGCTGCTGCTCTGACGTTGAACCGTGTGCTTGCACTGGGGATGTCCAACTGGTCAAAGCAAGCTCAAAACAAAGTGTGCGGTGCCCTGATTGGTGTTCTTGCTTCGCACTTCTTTCGTTTTGACATGTTACACTTTTATACACACATAAGCCAAAAGGAACGACAGATTTCTTGGTGTAGTTAGGTACAAAGTAAGGTATTTGACTTTCAAATTTAGTGGAGTGAAAGTAAAAAGTCACCCAAAATGGAAATACTTCAGTAAAGTACAGATACACTAAAAAACTACTTAAGTCCAGTAACGAATTACATTTATTTCGTTCCTGTCCACCACGGCTTGTAACTCAAATAGCTGGTATCTCCCATTAAATGAAATGGCTGCATCGTTGTGAAGTTAGTAAAAAAGTTCTCTATATAAGAAACATCTCCGAAGAAAAGTCACCATTTGCACATTGTAAATGCAAACTTTAGTATGGTTGAAATTTAAACGTGGTCATATAGTTTTAGTTAAATAGCGTCAACGGTGAATGGTTACATTGGCTGTGTTTACATGCGAAGATGTTTGCCAAACTGATTGAATTCATTCCGATTGTAGATTAAGACTGAGGTGTTTACATGCTCACTCAACTCAGCAATCTAATTGAAAATCTCAGTTTATGTGCGCACTACAAGTAATCTAATCCAATAAATCACTATTTATTGTAGATGTTACTATGACACCGATCATCACCAGTCCAGTCAGCTTGAAACGTGCAGCATTGTATTAGCTTTAGTTTTCAGTTGGCGCACTTGTGTTTTTAATTACTTTAAAATGATGTCAGAAACTTCAAAAATGATGTACTTCACCTGTACCTTGTAAAGAAGGGCGAGAGGAGTTCTGATTGAGGTGTATATGTGAATGTATTCTGTTTTTTGAACATGTTTTTTGAATTATTAGTTGGATTATTAATAGATTATCAGGCTGCATGTAAACATAGCCATCGTCACATTTCTTATTTTCAAATAAACAGGACACGTTCTGAAGCACATCTGCAGCACTACCCCATCACTCTTGGGCTTTATCTTAAAAAGAGAAATAACTTGAGGGTGAACGTCTTAGGACTTTTTGCAATATTGTTAGTTTTTCTAATAAGTTCTTATTTAAATTTTTAGTTTTTGCAGAAAGGCTTTTTGTATTGCATGTTTTCATGCTAAAAGTTATTTTTGGATGCTTAACCATGATCTGTATGTTACAATATGAATCAAGACACTAAACATCGGTGCTTTATCAGCATGCATGTTGTTGATACCAGTAAGTCTGCAGTACATCCGTATTATCTGCCAACCAGCATATGAGTTTGGTTCATGTCAGTTTAACTTTTTGCAATTTGAAGCTATAGAAAATACCTACATTGGAATTTAACTATGTTCCAAACTTAACATTACAAAGATTAAAGGATCTAAGATCAAAAACACAGAACTGTGCAAAAGTATTTATTTCGTTTTGAGTCAAAACACCCATAAAGCACAAGGAATTCATTTTTTAGTGTGAGGAATATATTAACACACTTTCAAAGTTCACTCTTGGAAGTTGGTTGCATTCTTTACGATTTCTCATGATCCAAGTAATCCCACACACATTTAATGATGTTGAGGTCTGGGCTCTGTGGTGGTCAGTTGTTCTGAGAACACCAGCTGCTTGTTTGATTTGCAAGTTTTCTTTTCTCAGTCAGAGCTTTGTGACCACTACACATCCTTTCAGACTCCTCGTGTTGAGTTGTCTTCTGACAGTGGAAGGATGGACATCAACACTTGTGGATTTTTTTCAGATCTGAAGAAGAAGTAGAACTTCATTTTCTCTTTTCTTTCATAGTGACTGTATTTGGTAGTTCTATATGGTTGTTGGGAGTCCAGTTTTCTCTGTCTTGTAGTAAACCACTTTTTGCCCCTTGCTGTCCTTTGAATTTCCCATGCTTTATTTAAGTAGCGAGGAGCTGTTTTGACTGGGAATTAAATGAATGAAGTGTAGTTTCTTTTTGCACAGTATTACACATTGAGTCCTGGTTTGGAACAGCCTTGACGAACTGGCTGTGAAAGAGGGACTTCATTCATTGCCCCATGCTCTTGTCACTTGTCAGCTCATTCAGAGTTGGTGTAGGTAGCCACTTCTGTCAGATTGACCTTCTTTTGCAGGCTCAGTCCAGGTAACCTGAATAAAGGGTCTTTCAGGACGTTCTGAAGCCCATCTGCAGCAACACCCGATCACTCTTGGGCTTTAACTGAGCTCATACAGTTTGCTTCCTCCTACTCAGACACCCTGTGTGTGTTTGTCTCCTGTCTTCTGGCACCTAATCAGACTGAACCATAATTGCTGGTGGGCCCACTGTAACGGCAGCTGTCTCCATCATCTTGCAGAAGTTCTTTCTTTTTTTGTGTTTTTCTCCCCCCCGTCTCCCATCAAGTTCTCCTGTGAGTTAATTACCTCAGCATGGGGAACGAATGCAGGTGTCACCCAGACGACTGTAAAATGTGAGGCTTTTCCAAAGCTGTTCTGCTTGACCATGGTGATTTTTCAAGGAACGTGTTGGTTTACATAAGTTCCAATGAGTGTTTTTTCCCCTCAAGTTTTAAGTTTGATTTTGATTGGCTGGCTTGTCTGGATTTCACAGCATAGCCGGTTATCCTATAGGGAGCTGCATGTGCTGTGTCAGGGTGAGGTGTTAATAGCCAGGTAGGGTTGACCCCACTGAGACTGGCAGAGGTGCTAGGTTTGGCAGGCTTTTAGAGTGCATGTGTGCTCATTTGGTTCATTTGACAGCAGTGGTTCTCCTCACCGCTGACTTCAAACACACTCGCCACAGTGAGAGTGGAAGCATTAGCTGCTGATTAAGGGAAAATTGGATAATGGAAGAACCGAACAGCTGTCATAATTTGTGCAGCTTTCCATCGACCCCCACTGGGTAAATGTGAGTGTTGGGGACCAGCTTGGCTAGGTGGACTGTCTGTGTGCACATTTCAGGCCATGTTATTCCACTGAGGAATGGAATGAAATGGAATGATAAGACAGAGGAAGTACCAGCACTGGTTTGAGGATCAGTGTTTACTCATTAAACTTAAATCTGCATTTGAATTTCGTCAATTCATTTGGAAACAAATGAAAAACAGAAGAAACAATAAAAGAACGCAGCAGGCATTAACAAGTTACAACAGCCAACGGAATATGATCTTGAAGGATTAATGTATTGAGGATGGTCAATGATTGTGTTTGTATGGCATGTAGTGGTTAAGGGGCTGTGAACTTTTAGTTATAGAGGACCAACATAAATGAACTATCAGCTGCCAAATGAAGTACAGGAGTGGTTGAGAGATTTTTGCAATCTTGTGTTCCTTCTGTTGGATTTGAGTTGGGTGAGACTACACTCACTGGCCACTTTTTTCTGTTCAATTGCTTCTTAAGGCAAATAGCAAATCAGCCAATCACAGGGCCGCAACTCAATGCGTTTAGGCATGTAGAGGTGGTCAAGACAACTTGCTGAAGTGCAGACAGAAGAAGAGCATCAGAACGGGGAAGAAAGGGGATTTAAGGGTTGTTGGTGCCAGACGGGCTGGTCTGAGTATTTCAGAATCTGCTGATCTACTGGGATTTTCACCACAATCATCTCTAGGGTTCACAGAGAACGGTCCGAAAAAGAGGAAATATCCAGTGAGCGGTCAGTTGTGTGGATGAAAATGCCTTGTTGATGTGAGAGGTCAGAGGAGAATGGGCAGACTGGTTCCAGATGATAGAAAGGCAACAGTAACTCAAATAACCAACCAAAATCTCTGAGGAACGTTTCCAACACCTTGTTGAAAGTCTGCCATGAAGAATTAAGGCAGTTCTGAAGGTAAAAGGGGGTCCAAACTTTTACTAGCAAGGTGCACCTAATAAAGTGGCTGGTGAGTCTATATTAGAAGCCAAGTACTGAATAATAAGTCTTAAGATTATTAACTGAACAATGCGGCCAGAATTGAATTTTTCTGAAGTTAATGTGTTTTTATATGTGTGTTTTCAGTGCATCGACAAGGCTAGAGACTTACTGGATGCTGAACTGACTGCCATGGCTGGAGAAAGCTACAGCAGAGCTTATGGGGTAAGATTTGTCTCCTCTCTTAGTAATTTTTTTTAAAGTTTTGTCCAGGTTAATCAGTTTTGAGAGTCATGAATGCTCCAACTGAATTGTGGTCCACCAAAAATCTCGACCTCAGTCCAAGAAGATTCAGCACCAGACAGGACTGTACTGTCTGCATGAGTTGCCTGTTTCAACATTTGACTCCTAATAGAGGCTTTTATTGGTTGAACAGTATGCGTTGTTGCTAGTAACAGTACATGGACTGTAAAGTATTTTTTTATAGTTCATGCCAGACATGGCATTAGTTATGCTGAAACAGATGCTAGTCAGCACAGACGTCTGTTAGCTGACATAACAGAATTGGCAGTTGGCGCTTTCCTCTGAGCACAATCAGTTGTCCAATGACATTGCTTTAGCAGCAATTCAAAAAGATATGGTGGCTGGCTTTACGGATCTCGAAGGAAGCCTGTGCTAACCTTCACCGTCCTACTGCTGGTGGTATCATGTGATTGCGGGACTCCTAAGTTGTGGGTGGAATTGGATATGACTAAATTGGGGAGAAAATTGGGGGAAAAAAAACAACCAAGCAAGATTTATTTTTATTAGTATCATTGTGATACATGTGGGCATTAAGCAATATAATGGATATGATAATACATTGTATCGAGGGTATAAGGACAGTAGATCTCAATTTTATCCTATGATAGGCTAGTGGACGTTAAACCTAGGTTGATTAGTGGAGCCAAAATATCTGACCAATCAAAGAACACCCAGGGGTATCATTTGTTTACGTGCTGCAGTGTAAAATTGCAGAGTGGGTGTCACAAAAGCCCAAACTCAAACCCAAACGGACTTTAGAAACTAAACTAGGTGTGAAAACAATAGGGAATTTTCTAGGGCTGCACAGTATTTGCAAAATGCAAATGAGCATTCCAGCCAATCACATTTCTTTATTGTACTCTGGTTATTCTGATGAATCAAAGTATTCAAGAGATCCAACTAACATAAATCATTTATCAGTCTTAAATCAGTCTTTAATCGTTCACTAATGTGTTTTAATGTAGTTCAAGACTTGCACCTCAGTTGCAGTACAACAGGATAGTCACACAAACAGTATTTTGTCCGTTCTGTGCACCATTAGTGTGAGCAATTAGTGATGATTGCCAGTGATGTTTCAAGAATGGCGTGATCCAGTCTTACCATTCTCAAGAACAAGCCAGATCTTTGGCTGGTTTGTTCATACTGGCCTTTTCTTGCATGTCGGCAACGGAAATCTACTGTTTCTTTTCCTAACACAGCCTCCTGTGTTTACCTAACAATTGTGGTAAATTTCCACTGGTGGAAGTACATCACAGGAGTTTATCCCATACAGATGGGGCCTGATGAATTGAATATGTTTGATTAGTATGTACACCATCTCTCTGATGACGAGGCAAACTGTGTGTAATCTGATTTGAAGTTCTCGGGCTTGGTTGTGTTTGCTTTCTGGAACAGCAAGTCACTGAAAAATGGACATGTTGCTGAATATATTGGGCACAGTTAAGGTCATTTGAGGAAATGGATGTTGAAATTGGTGTGGGGTGGTCGGCTTTGGTGCCTGTGGCTCCGAATTGTAACGTTAATTTGTGATCTGATTGATTTGTTTAGATGTATTGCAGTCTACAAACACATGGCGTCACATTCTTACAGTCATACAGGGATGATTTAGATGGCTTTCCACAGAGCCTTAAAGAGTTGTGAAATAGATTTGACAAATCTAAGGTCATAAGATGTGTGAAACTGTGTTCTTCCAGTTTCAACCAGTATACCATGAATCTGGATGTACTGGTATACGGCCATCTCATAATTCTTATGTAATGTGCTGCCAAAACCATGTAGTAAATAGACTCCTGCCATGTTTTTGTCTAGTGTCCTGATCAGCTGAAAACAAAACTGCTCCATTCAGTTCAATTCAAGTCAACTGTTAGGAATTGTTAGTGTTAAATATCACATTCGACTGAGGGAGTTCCTAACATTCATACTGTCATGATACATACTGTGGGTGCATATATAGTGCGTATATAATATAGTGAAACACGTTCGGGCTGTTTCTCTGGTGCATGAACGTTAAGACAAGGACAGGGCAATATATATAAATAAAGTACAACGACACTAAATACACAATAAATATAGAATTAATTAGAGACACAGAATTGTACCGGTGCATTAATTAATGCTTTTTTATGTTATCAGTTAAAAAAACAATTAACTACACAATATGGACATAAGTATTGGGACACGCCTCTTAATGATTGCACCCAGGTTTCATTCAGCTGCATTTCACAGGTGTCTAAAATCAAGCACCTAACCATGCAGTCTACCTCACAATCAACTGTGAGTGGCATTGTTGAAAAGTGGAAAAAAACATATCAGAATTGTCATTTTGGAAAAGTAGGCCAAATATCTATTAGCATTATGCACATACTAAAAAAAGAGAAATTTTCTCTGGCATTTTTTGTAGCACATCTTCCCCTAAATTGTGCAGCAAAGTGGGTTAATCTCAGTATCAGCTGACTCTACATATTAGAGGACTCTTGGATCGGAGGCTGGGGTGGAGGCGAGACAGGCGTCTGTAATTAATATCTGATTATCCTTAAAGAGCAGGTCCATTTGTACATTAATTCAGAACAGTTCAATACCAAACTATGCAGCTGACAGCAGTCTTGAGGTCGGAAAAGACCAGTAATGAAGGCCTATGCAAGAATCATGTGATCTCAAACATACATCCAGGCTTTAAACTAGTTTGAGTGAAATAGACTTTAACACACAGCATTTGAGTTTGTGTTTTTTGTGCTGTTGGTAGGACCTTGTTTTTGTATTGTATATGTCTTTAAAAGGTATTAAAACACTTGATTTTAAAAATTTTGCAGCAGCCCTGTTATAGTGTTTTTTCCAGGCCCAATGTTTAGCCATAAATCTAACTTTATCTCAGGAGTGCTTATTTAAAGCCATAATGGGGGCAATTAATTAAACTTGCTCAAATAAATCACTGACTGTTGAAATAATGATTTTTTTTTCTCTTTCTCCTACTCAGGCTATGGTATCTTGTCAGATGCTGTCGGAGTTGGAGGAGGTGATCCAGTATAAACTGGTTCCAGAGAGGAGGGACATTATCAGGGAGACATGGTGGGAGAGACTTCAGGTACCTTTTTCTCTACACGCAGACCTATGCTGGACATCTGATGTTTGGGGACGGGCACTTTTTATAAATGTTTAATACAAATATTTATACAATAATACAAATACAAAAATTCCCATAAACACACTCCTAACCCTTGTGGAAAGCCTTCCCAGAAGAGTTGAAGCTGTTATAGCTGCAAAGGGTGGGCCGACCTCATATTAAACCCACTGAATTAAGAATGGGATCTCACTCAAGTTCATATACGTGTGAAGGCAGACGGGCAAACACTTTTGGCAGTATAGTGTATGAAGCTCCAATTCCACATTCTGATACATTTTACTATTCACATGTGAACATGCACATGTGCCAACTACTCAGAGGTAGATTTTAATGGGATAAATGGGATAAAGCCAAAATTTCTAAATGGACTTTAAGTAAGACAGGGTTTTGGAGCAAAAGTATGTGCTTTTAATAATAACTAAGAAAACTAATCATTATTTAGACAAAGCATGTATTTCATACCAAGGAGAAGAGTTTGATGAACATGAAGGAATAAAAAAAAACTCAGTGTTAGTAAATAGCTGTTTTATGTTAAATAAATAAATAAATAAAGTTATGTGTACTATATACTCTAGGCTGCCCTGTTGCAGGCACTTTAAATAAAACATAATAATTAAATATGATAACCACTTAAATTCATGGAACATTTGAGAGGGCATAGTTGAACTTTTTTTAACATCTGTTTCCTCTTTTCTGTGTTGGTCTACCTGATTGTAGATAGCACTACGTTCCGGGTGTTACAGTAGCTGTGTGCCTGCAGGATCTTTCCATTGTGTCACTTTTTTATTGGGCTCTCGCTCAACATGCGTTTGACATGGAAGCAAAGCTGTCAGAGCTGGAGCTGTAAAGATTTATGGTTATATACTCTAAAAAGAGCGGTTGCATCATGTTTAGTCTGAGCCAAAAGATGAGCTCAGCTGTCTGATTGTCATGGCTTACAGTAATGTCTGTCTGGATTGTTCTTCAAGAGAAATCAATTTTACATGTTCATGCTTATCCCTATTCTACAGGGTTTTACTGAAAGATTTCTTACTATAGTGCTCAAGTCTGGATTTATGCTAGATTTTGGACTATAAAATAACCTGCAAAACATTCTATGGTAACAGTCCAGAGTGTTTCTTGATTAAATAATAATTACAGTGAGATTTAAAGTAGGTGTTGTGTAAAATCTTTTTTTTTTGTCTGTGTAGTAACATAAATGTTTTAACTCAGCTGATTCATCCAAATGCTAGATTTTCGGTTCTGAAAAAGCTGCCAGTGTGTTCAGATGTAATTATATAACAAGTTGGTTTTTATTTATATCAAAAAGAAATATCAATAATAAACTGGACATGAAAGATTAATTTTTTTTTCACTTTTATTTTTAAAAATTACATTAAAACCTTATTTACCTGCAGTGTTTTCACTTATAGAAACTACATGAGTAAGAATTGACGGTAAGAAATTATATATTTTATTAAGCAATTTTGTAAAATATTTTTTTGGCTTAGTGTGCCTTTGTAGCTATTTTCTTTTTTTTCCCGATACAGTTGTGTACAAATATGTAAATATTCCTGGTTAAATAACATGTTCTGTGGATTTTTTAAAGTGAAAATCTGTTAATAATACATACAGAAAACAAACAAATGCACAATTTTAATTTATTTGCTGAGTATTATTAACATATTGGAAAAAATTAAATATAAAATGTGCCATAACTTTTGCACAGGGCATATTTTATGTTCAATAAAAAAAAAAAAAATCAATGCTCCATTAAAACATACAGAAGTGTGTTCTTTGTAGAGGATGTGTTGGCTTATTTTCACTTCAGCCTATTTTCAGAAATCAACAAAACATGTCGTTTGACTGCTCAGACTTTTCCGTGTGACTGTAAATGTAGAATCAGTGTACACAGACCAAATTCGGAGAAACACAGATCATTCCAGCTGACGCTACCTGAGGGCGTGGGTGGTGACGAATCGGAAATTGTTTAGTTTTGTGCTTAGTGAAATGTTTCTGGAACTGAAGTTTCTCGTAAAGCCATATAAACAGTATGAATTATTACTCACATTTTTCTGCCTGTCATATTTCCTTGGCCGGTACATCAGAGGCCTGATAACTCTGCAGCGGCGGAGCTTTGAATCATCAAAATTCTTTCATTCGTAAAGCGAGCAGCATTGCCGAAAGATTGTGCTCAGAGTGGAATTGACTGAGTGCTGGTGGAAGATTTGTGTGAGTGATTTACTGGCGAATAAAACTGAGCATCTGTATGGCTTTGCCCTGGCAGAGGCATGATGTTCCTTTGACCTATGCTCTGTGGTGCATGAGTTCTGTCTTCAGCTCCAGGCTGTTGTCAACATTAAAAGCAGAATTCTGTATATATTCTAGATATATTTATCATATATAGATATATGATATTCTAGATATATTTAACCATTTGTGTGGATGGAATTTTTTTGACAAATTCTGAGAAATTCCAATGATTATTTCAAATTAATACAAAGTCAAAGTCATTCAGTTGTTTGATGTGCAATAGGACATGGCAAAAATACTCATCAACTCTGATTTCTTTACAGTAGTGATGATCGAACTTGGGGGTTGTGATGTCTGCACTGCAAGTTACATTTTTAAAATTACATTCATTGTATTTACTACACAGAATTACTAGTGAACCTACATACATCCTCTAAATTTTGAGATTTTGTATGTAGTGTTGATTGATAAAATAGTGGTAAATCTAAACTTGTTATTATATAATCGCCTAATGCAGATATTCAAGATGATTACAGTGATTTCAGGTGACTGCAGTCATTTTTCCACAGTCCATTAGATTTCACAGTAATATTATGCCACAACAAACAGAAGGTGAGTTGGGCTAAGGCCATGAAATGTAAATAAAAGAAAGCAGAAAATGTGGTCACTTAAACATCATGGGACTAACTTGGCGCTCTAACATGTTTAGAGGGCGGTGTGAGTGCATGGATTGTTTATTTATTAGGTATGAGGGTGATTCTAATGTTTTAGCATGTGTGCCAGCATTTCCTTTATTTATTTATTTTTTCCAATTTTCCATTGCACCTTAAATGGAGTAACCCTTTCTGCAGGTACAGGTAATTAATTAGACAGGTGGAACAGGTAATTAATTAGAAGTCAGCTTTAGCCAAATTTGTTTTATACACACGTCAGAACCTACTCAGGTTTTAAAGTCATTTGTAAAAGCTGATCCACTGTTGTGCAGACAAGGCTGTGAGACCATCATCTGATGCAGGTGGTTGGTTAGTGTAGTGGGTAACACCTCTGCCTTCTATGCTGTAGACTGGGGTTCAATCCCCCGCCTGGGTCGGCACCCTACATTATACCAATAAGAGTCCTTGGGCAAGACTCCTAACACCACCTTGGCCTACTTGTGTAAAATGATCAAATTGTAAGTCGCTCTGTATAAGAGCGTCAGCCAAATTCCATAAATGTAAATGTAAATGTAATGCAGCTGACCGAGTCAGATGGCGCCGCACCTGGCCTTCACTGGTCTGCTGTCTGTGTAAGGCTAAGACTACAAAGTTGACTATTTCCGGAAGATAATGGAGGAACTGCGTTGTTTTCATTTGAAACATGACTGTAACACCCCTGGCTTAGCCATCCGGCTAAAGGGCTTAACGTTACCATGGTTTGCTCTGTTTATACAAAGCTTATTTATATGTATATGTACTGCAGTTACGACAAAACTCATACTTAAAAACAACCTAGCATACCACCCAATACTGCTCTCTGCCATGAATAGATTTTATAAATACATCTCAGGCACCAGACTGTGTATTCAGAACCATTTCATGCTATAACTATCTGTGTTCCTAGTAACACTACTGTGAACAATTTGGACTCAGTAAGTTCCTCTTGAATGGACCATTTTATATCAAATCACTCTGAATGACTTGGTTTATGTCTTAACCCTTTAATTATGCAGAGATGTTGAAAAAGGTGATATATTCTTTTAACCAATGTTAAGGCCCTTAGCGTCACAACCACTTGAGCACATGATTCTGTGAGTTCAAGACTTTCTCTTAATGTGATGATACTGGTGTCTGCACCGCTGAAGATGTGTAGCCAATCAGCATTGTGGAAAACGCAGTCATACATATAAGTGCAGGGAACATGGCATTGCCAGAAACTACGGAGAGCCAGTAAGAAATATGGCCAAATGCATGCTCAAAAGACCAGCAGGGAACAGCACAAAGGCCCAGCTGGGATGTGAACCTGATCCAACAAGTTGGATCAACACTGCCTCATCTATTTCCTGACAACTTTGCCTTCTATTGTTATTCTACCATCACACGTAATCAATGGAATACCTGTATTATGATTAGTATATTGTAATACAGCCAATGCAAGCAGCATGTGAAGAAAGAAAAATTGTGTGTTGTTTGCAGGGCTGTCAGCGAATAGTGGAGGACTGGCAGCGGATCCTGATGGTGCGTTCCTTGGTCATTAACCCCCACGAGGACATGAGGACGTGGCTGAAGTACGCCAGCCTGTGTGGAAAGAGCGGACGACTGGTGAGAAAACATCCACGTCTATTTTTAAGAGTAATACGATGGTGTTCTTTTGTAGATCCATTATTAGGATCCTTGGGTTAGTTAATTAGTCTTATTTTAAGAGACAGTTCAGTGATGTATTTTGTAAGGGGTTTATATAAGTATCTGTCCAATTTCTACAAATTTCCCTTGACCTACAGTTCTACAATAAGCCCAGTTTACTTTATTACTCAGCATCCTTTCTGCTCATGGCTGATCGTACCTTGACAACACCGTAGACTGCTGAATTTGCAAACTCTGTGTCTAAGCTGGATGTCTCTGACAAAAATGAATGGGAATTTTGAAAGCTGCCATTATTGCACCCTGTGGTAAACAGGAAGGTTCCAAACCTAATATGTTTTGTCCTATGTACATTTTGGTCTGAATTTCACTGGAACTGTGAGGTCATTAGGATTTAAAAATATGATTTTGCTGCATGCAAGCTAACACTGCTGCACACTGAGCTGTCACCAAGACTGACAATCTTACCAAAATAACCCACACAAATCAGCAAGTTAGTTAAGTTGCTTTGGCAGTAATAGAGTACATTATTAGTAGCTGGTGTTGTTGTAGTGCTAAAGCTTTATTGTAGACTTACTTTCATGCAGCCTCATGTCAGTGAGTGGGTTTTTTACCACACAAAGTGCAAAATTCCGTTATTTTTTTGCCATAGAGAAATCAAGCTTAGACTCAGAGTTCCCAATATGGGCATGACATCAACAAAGGAATGGTGTGTGACTTCTGACATCTTGTCTTGCTTCATGCTTTATGTCACGTCTTTTTTTTTTTTTGATAATTTTTTGATAATGCCCAGTTGCCAAAATACATTTACTACAAGTTGATTTATTTGTTACATGCAAGTGCAAAGGTAATATTTTTAAACTGAGAAGAACCTCATGGACCTGGTCACTCTCTTTCACCCACATAGTCACATTTAGCAGCCTGAAAATTCTCCACAAGGGGGTGCTATTAAGACTGAAGTAGCTTCATAAGAGCAGTGCTTTGCATCAGTGACACTGTGTTCTTATTAAGTTATAACAGTACCGTGGTTGTGCTTAAACAAGCTATATGTTTACAACTGTAACAGATGCTAAGACTTTTTTGAGAAAAGAAGTTTTCTTTCATCAGTGGCGATGTAGCGTTCGTTCAGCTTGACATTGTAGCTTTTTTGTTGCAAACCATTTTTGTTACATTCCCTCCTACCCTTCCAACAGTGGTTCCTGGTCATAACCTTAATGTACAAACTCTACCAAAATACTTTTCTGTTAACAGAAACTACAGTAAATGCATCACTTATAAAGACCTAGCTACTTCAAACATTTGTCTGTGTTTATGTCCATACTCCGTCTCTGGTGAGCATAAATATTATTCTTACTGATTAGACAAAATCTACAGTGAGTTCAAACTTAGGCCATCGTTTTAAGTTGCGACCCCTCAAAAGCACATGACCAGGCCAAGACATGACCTCATAGCTCAGGCCTGCGGTGCTGATCACAGAGCAAGATTCATTAGAGGAGAAAAGCCACTGAAAGATTGCGATGGATGAGGGGATGAAAGAGAGGCAGTGTTTCTAAGGACGTTTGTCCTATAGTGGGGTCAATGGTCATGTTACCTGCTGAGCGGTAGCTGCTTGTTGGATTGTTTATTTGTAGATGACTTGGTTTCAGGCACAGTGAGCTCGACAGACCAGGAGGCCCTTGTGTTAATGGAGCTGATGGTTTCTGAAAGACTGGGGTCATTGTTTCAGTCTGCTGAAGATCACTCAGAGCATGTATAGAGACTGATATCAGTATCACTGCAGTATCACAGTGACTCTCTCATTAACAGGAATGTTAATAGTAAACAAAAGAATAGGTTTCAGATTTTAGTTGGGGTGAAGCCGTATTAGCAGGAGAAGAATTCTATGTGTGCAAACTCAAGCTGTCCAGTCAGGTTGGGCAATAATGTAAATTTAGACAAAAGTTTATCGTCATTGTCATCGTCAACGACATATCGTCGTTTATTGGCATAAACAATATCATTATGATCTGAATGTGTTTCAGGCTTTACCCTATAGATTTACCATACGATTGACATTTGGTCCAGATTCTAACCGTACTTAATACTCAGTGAGTACTTTATTAGGTACACCTACCTACACTCACTGTCCATTTTCATAGCTCCACTTGTCTCATTAGTGCTCTTTGTAGTTCTACAGTTGCAGACCATAGTCCATCTGTTTCTCTGCATTTTTGTTTTCCTCCTTTCACCATGTTCTTCAGTGGTAAGATCTCCCACTGGACCACCACAGAGCAGGTATTATTGGGGTGGTGGTTCTTCTCAGTGCTTTAGTGACACTGAGATGATGGTGGTGTGTTGGTGTGTGTTGTGCTGATATAGTGTCAATGCTGGACTGAATAGTCCACCAATAAAAAAATATCCAGCCAACAATGTCCTGCGGTCAGCGTCCTGTGACCACTGATGAAGGACTAGAGGATGACTAATACAAACTGCATTAGCAGATGAGCTGTCGTCTCTGACTTTAAATCTACAAGGTGGTCCAACAAGATAGGAGAGTGTTTAATAGAGTGGACTGTGAGAGGACACAGTGTTTAAAAACTCCAGCAGCTGCTGTGTCTGATCCACTTGTACCAGCGCAACACACACCAACATGTTCCCACACTACTCATTCTATCATAACTGCATTCTCATTGCTGTTCAGCCTCCTAAGTGATTTTAGACTCAAGCCTTTTTTCTTGCCATACGTTTTATTTATTTATTCGTTCATGTATTTATGTAAATGGCTGCTTGCAGCCTTTTCAGAGTTGTACAGTACTTAGCATCATATTCATTTTAAACATGTATCGGCAGCAAAAGTGGTTCATTGAAACATTGGTGACTTCTGAAAGATGACTTTGAACATTTGCATGGTAGCGTATATGATTGATTACCTCTTTCTTCCATGTTCAGGCTCTGGCTCATAAGACTCTGGTTCTGCTGCTCGGCGTTGACCCGTCCAAACAGCTGGACCATCCTCTGCCCACAGCCCACCCACATGTGACTTATGCCTACATGAAGTACATGTGGAAGAGCGCCCGCAAGGTATGTACTCAGCGGAGCCTGGCTGAGACTGCATCAGAAGTGCTTTCTGCAAACAAGCTGAGAATGCAAGACACGCCAGAGACTGACTGTGCTTTTGTTTAGCTTTGTTTTTGTTTGGGGGGGATTTGTGTTGCCTTGGTGTGTACTTTTCCAAAAAGAGGTCTCTAAGGGTTCTTTTTCCTCTCTAAATGAACTGCAGCTAAGAAGCAAACATCCGAACATGTTTGCTGTGTTACTTGAGAATACAAGAGCTTACCCACTGCTTACTCAATGGCCATCTGTCTTTCAGCAGAGAGGTCACCGTTTGGCACCTTAGGAACGATGAAGTAACTCGGTTTTGGTCCGAGGAGTTTTGAGTGACATTTTTGCACGTATTTTCCTCTCCTTACATAATGAATGTGATGTGTTTAAAGCAGCGGTACAGAAGCTTTTGGAAGCTTGGTTGAGCGCAGAGCATCAGAGAGAAACCGATGAGCTGAATGAGACTTTAATGAATGTGAAGAATCTCTTCCCCTCCAGCCAGCTGTGAGAGAGTTGTTACTCCGGGTGATATCAAAACAAGCGTTACATAAGACGGATGGAGGAAGTGCATCTGATGAAGAAGATGGAGAGCTGCCACTTGGACCCCACCCCTTTCCTTTCTCCTCTTCTTATTTTTCTTCTCATTGCCTCTTTCCTTGCTATTCATCTTTTTGTTCCTCTGCTCATATTTTGTAATCCCTCAGCACACAGGTCTTTTGTGTTCCACTGATTATTATGTAACCACAGACAGAGGGGTTTACAGGACCAGTCAAAAGTTTTTATTTGGACTATTTGTATCATCAAATATTTAAAGCTGCAGTATGTACGATTTTGCAGGAGTTTTCAGAGCATGTCATGCATCTTAATGTGACATACGCAGCCAGAAAAATGAAGATCTAGCTCGATTTTTAGGTCTCAAATGCAAAATCTCTGTTATGCTGATGAAGAAGTGCTGACAATAGAGGGTCATTCAGTTACATCCTCGGAAGACATGTCCGTCACCCTTCACCAGATTTTGACCAAGTTCTTTTAGAATACTCTCTCAATGTGCTCGCATTCATCCAGTCAGGGAAGGGGTCTAAAGGCTAACCTGTGTTACAGCATATTGCATGCAGTTACACATTTTTTACCAGAGAGGTCTAAATAGTGCATAAATAGTTTAAATAGTGCATTTTAAAATATTCTGTTAGGATTAGAAAAGCTAAAAACATGGAAATATTATTTAACTTGTTTATTTAACAAACTTATTTAGTTTGCTCCTAGCATCAAAGCACATAGTAACGTGTGGTAACAACATTGCAGTTGCATAACTATTGCACCTTTGTTAGAGATGATTTTTGATGCTGTTGTTTTTTTTCTTCTTTTTTTCACATCTTTACCAAGGGTACCAATGGGCCAGTGGATTTATTGAAGCATATAGTATACAAATATGTTTTAAATATCAAATTTATCTCATTATTATGCAATTTTATTATGTAATGATGGTGCTATTTATGCTATTTTTTTACATTTCAGAATAACAATAAAGCCATCTAAGCTAAAAAATTGCACAATGTAATCTTCGACATTTACTTTTTATACTAGAAACAAATTTTAAGTATGTAGGTTTAAGCCTCCTAGTCAAAATATCTTAAAGATTATGAAGAACATGTACTCAGTTAACTGTGTCCAAACTTTTGACTGGCTCCCTCACCCCCTTTTTACCCTTCCCTCTTTTCCTCTGCACTTGGAAAAGCTATTGCCTCCCGTGTCACAGGGCTCGTTAATGAAGTGTTGCGTCTGTTAGAGATTACATAAGTGTTGGGCTGTGTGGTGGGCGCACACATGTTGTTTTAAGAGTGTTTGCGGTGGTGGGGATCGTGGGCCGATCCTAAAGCCAAACTTATAAAAACTACCTGAGAGATAATCGCCATCAACTTCTCAAAGCCACTGGCATATACAGCACCTCTGGAGCTCTAAACCGCGTTGTATTCCTACTGTGTGCCAATCACGAGATGGGAATTCAGTGTGTGGAATGTGCGGGGTGTGTATTGTATTGCGGTCGGATTCATAGCGCACAGTTCCCTGAGCCATTAGGCCTTTCCACGGGAAACCAGACATTTGGATCTTGGAGAGACTTTGAAGTCTTTAGTGAACGTTCCAACAGCACTTTAGCCATGGGTACATTCATTATGCTAGCCAGCAACTGAGTGGATTCGACTGCTCTTATTTATTTATTTATTTGTTTATTTATCTATCTATCTATCTATTTATTTATTTATTAATTAATTATGAGCCAATTGCAGTGCTTTCTGCAGGTTACTCCAGGAATCTACAACACATCCCTTTTACATTATCTTGTTAAAATAGTATACAGTCTGTTACTGGAATTTAAGATTACATGACATTAGACAGAGACTCTGCATGAGATTTGAGTTATGGCAGCTTTGAAGGCATTTCCACTTATTACCTGTTACAGAACGTAACCTTTTGGTCTTTAATTTGCATGTTTACATCTCTCTCTGTCTCAATGTCTTTCTCTCTCTCTCTCTCTCTCTCTCTCTCTCGTGTGCAGATTGATGCATTCCAGCACATGCAACACTTTGTGCAAGGCATGCAGCAGCAGGCGCAGCACGCCATCGCAGCTGAGGACCAGCAACACAAGCTGGAGCTGCACAAGCTGATGGCCAGGTCAGCACAGTCTACAATTTACCACCATTTTTGTTTCTGTCGCACCTTACACATGCTGTGACACGAAATAAAGACGGTAGAACCTAGAATGCATTAAAGGGACCATATGCTACATTTTTTCCCAGTGCGTTGATTTTGATTCACACAATAGGGAAATTTCACTTCCGCAATTTAACCCATCCGTGCAGTGAAACACCACATACACACTAGTGAAGACACACAACTAGGGGCCAGTGAACACACTTGACCAGAGCGGTGGGCAGCCCTATTCGCAGTGCGAATCGGGGATCGGTTGCAAGGCTGGTTCCCTAACCTCCAGCTCACAACTGCCCCCTATTTGATTCTCTCTTTATCACTTACAGTTAAACAGCCTGTTTTTCTTGCTGTGCTTTAAGACTTCAATATGTTGATGTCCTCTGTTTTGATTACAATAAGCAATCAGGTCTGAAACCCTCCGTATAACTGTCCGCCACTTCACACTGATAACCTTATAATCTATTGGCTGCGAATGAGTGGATGTATAAATAAATTTGCTAGTGTTTGTGACATCACAGAAACAGTGTATTAGTGTGTAACAGGTTGTTTTTGCAGCTTAGCGTTCATGTATGGACTTTATGGCCTGAGGAGTAAACAGAATATTGTGAGTATGGAGGTGAATTTTGGAGATTATTTGACTGTTAACCGACCGCCATTAGTCGCTAATGAATTGTTAACTGCCAAACCTAAAATGACAGACACAACCCATGAAAACATCAAGCACAGCATTTTATGTAAACATGCACCTAACTTCAGTTGTCTTTTGTCAAGACGAGGTGTGTCTGTGTTAGCAGAATGCATTTGTACACAAAAAAATCCTTTCAGATTGTTTTCTTGATTTGCAGAGTGAAAATAAGATAATAAAAATAAAGATAATGGAATAAAATGAATTAATGAGGCATTAATAGGCAATTATTCTGCACATTTAGTGCATGATTTTCATTTTTTTGCTGAGATTATTGTGAATTTAATATGGATGTAGCATATTGGGAAACGCCAACGTCTTAAATGTGCCATACTTTTGCTCAGGTCACATTCAGCAAATAAACAGTAGCTGGGAATTTAAATTTGCTGGTGTGTTCTCTATAGAAGATGTTTATTTTTACTTAGAAAATCAACAGAATGTAATTTTACCATTGGTTTTACTTGTGCATACGACATATATGTGTGTCAAGATGTACAAATATTTAAATCTTTTTTCATCACTACACTTCCGGTACTTGTTAGTACACACCTAGAGCAAAGGTTTGATGGCTTATCATGGGCTTGCTGGCCTCAAGAATCATTTGGACGGTATTATAAACAGTGGAAAACATGACTGTAGAGGAGTAGTCTCTGTTGTACGTGTACTTTCCTTTTTCTTTATGCTGCTATGTCATTTTTGGTTCACCTTGAGGGCCTGGCTGTGTTCAGATGCTCCGATGTGTGCTTTCAGCACAATGTGGCTTGTCCTGGGCATGCCAAGTCGCTGCCCTCTTACCCATCCTGTGCCCTCTTTGAAGACTTTGGCACTCTTTTAATGAAGGCTGCTTCTGCACGCTCCAGCATGATCTGCCTCCTTTCATGCTCCCCCATGCATGCAGGCCTTAAGGCACCAATCCCTTATCTCTGCTCCAGAGTGTGTTCTGATGCACTTGACTGTTTTCCACTTGTGAAGACAAGATGTTTGGCGTGGACAGTCCCTCCCTGAAACACTGTTCAGAACCGACAGAAACATTATCATCAAAGCCGAAAGGAAGTTGCTTGAATGCTCCATGAGATCATAAAGATTGAAGAAAGTCCAATGTTGATGGAGACTCATAGCAGTTTCCATGGCCAGACCGATAAGGCAAATGGCCTGCAGAGAGCTTTAAAATAGTAGTTTGGTGAAAAATCATATTTACACTATTTTCCCTTTTGGCAATTGTAGATCAACCAGGCATGTTTAGTGTCCAAAGTTAGATTTGGTAGTTTTGAGCTGTGGCTGTGAGGACAAAAGTACTACTTGCTGTCTGCTGGTTTAAGGTATTCAGCTTAGCTCACGGTAGCTGTAAACTTTCATTATTTGTTAGCAACACTACTGTGCAAAAGTCAGAGACCACTGTTTATTTAATTAATTATCCAGTCAGAATTTTTTCAAGATTTTTTCAGTATTTAGTATTAGAGTCTACCTTTTGGCTTTAATACAGCTTCCAGTCTTTTCAGGAGACTTGATTTCAGTTTTTCAAAGAAGTTGACAAGGCTGTATTCCAGGGGTTGAGGTCTGGAGTCTGGGGTTGCCAGTCCGTTGATCTCTGAACACCAGAAGCTTCTTTGTGCGATTTGCAGTTTTTATTTCCTCAGTAATGGCTTCTTGATAGCTGCACAATCTTGTCAGGAGTTTCATTTTCTCTGTATCTTCTAATTATTTAGCTTCAGGAATATCTCCTAAAATGAATGGAATGACAGTATGTCAAATAAAAGAAAGGTGGTCTCTGATTTGCACAGTGCCGTATATTATCCTTATAACAGTGCTCAAAACTGAAGAAACAGATCTTGGACATCAAACATGTTTTCATGGATTCAGTTTGAGGTAACCTGCATACAATTGATTTTACATGTAAGTACTACATACTGAAAGCTCTGTCTCAGCGTGGAGCTCTTGATTGAGTCAGGCTGTTTTGTCTGAGAAGGTGAATAAAGATTGTGCTGTTTTCTTACTCATGGACCTGTGAGCTGCCTGCTTCTTAATGAAGTGTTGCACCCTTGCTTTCTCAGGTGACGGTACATTTGTCAGAACCGTTCAAAACACCACTTTCCTCGTACATTCTGGATGAGATCATGGCAGGAGCTGCAGGGATGTGGCCAGGAGTTGCTCATTCATGTCATAACTGTAGCTTGGAGCCTTTTGCAGCATTTGTGGAATTTGACTGAGGGAAAACATGTGACTGATAAGGTTCTGTACCTTCCCCTCCTCAGAAGTTCTGCTATACTTTCACCCAAAAGTAGGTCATCAGTGATGGGTGTCCAGGAATGGTGCACACCTGGTTTCCTCACTATGGTCCGCTCAGGAATTTTCTGCTGTCTTCTGGTATCTGTATGCAATGCACAGGCATTTGGGAGCAGACAGAACCTGCTAGTCTGTCCTCCCAATCTGGAGGCAAGCATAACAACAGAGACTGTATTGATATAGACTAAAACTTTAGTGTTTAGTTAGCGTATGATAGACTAGAAAACTACTGGTGTTGTATCTGCTCTAACACAATTGATCGAACCAATCAGCTGCTTAAAAAGCAGTTGCTGAATTGAAGGTTCTGCATTTACAGCAGGGAAACGTCTCGGGCTACTCCAGGAGCCACTGTTGAGAGACACTGGTCTGCTTGACCTAACCTTCTTTACCTGATACATGCTCTTATATCAAGTACAAGAAAGAGAGGCACCTTTGCATCCATTCCACCAAATGCAGTCATGTTTAGTTTCTCGCTTAGAGGGCATGTAGCCCAACATTGCACCAAATATCATGACCTAGTTGCAGGCTAAATGAATAGTCTAGCGAATTTTATCCTCTTATGCCAAATGTAGTTGACCAGTAGTTTATTGTTTTTAGTTTGTTTCTAGATTTTTGCACTGGAGATACAAGGCTAACATAAATATGATATAATACTATGTGTTTCACATTGTAATTACTACAATCATTTCTTGAATAAAAATAATATCAGAATCATTAATTATATTGAGACACTTAAGGTGCACTGAAAATGCTTTAATGCTTAGAAATTTAGTGATATGGTGTGCCATGCTTGGGTAAAGACCAAGCACAGACAGTGGGAATTTTACTGCACCATAGTCTAGCGACTTATCAATGCCTTAGTAATCATTTGTTTTAAATTCATTAGTTCTCTCTAGTTCTCTCAGTTCTCTTTCCCAACACGATGCTATTGCTTTTGAAGCATCGTCATCACTCACCTGTCTGTCATTGCTTATATCCAATTATATTGCCCTGTTGCCCAGGCCTACCTTTGTCTAGAGTCCTTAAAGCACTTAATTTATTTTATATCCAGTTAAAAATGGCCATAAAATAAATGTTATTTATGTTTAGGAGTTACTTCTGATGAGCTTAGATATAAAACAGTATACTTTCAAAACTGGAGTTAAAAATCATTAAAAGACATGCACTTCTAGCAATCGTGTTGAGTCCTTATAGACCATCAAAACTGTCACCATCAGATAAACAGCACAACTGTTTTTTCTAAGCATTAAATCAAGCTCCAGTTTCGCTTCAGGTCTGAAAAATCCACAAGTGTTTGTGTCCATCTTTTCAGTTTGAGAAGACAACACTATGAGTCTATGTGTATATGTTTAAATATATGTTCTACTTTTTTCCTTAGGCTAAAAAAAGAATAACTCAATGGCTGTTTTGACTGGAAGTTATGTAAATGAAGACTGGTCTGATTTTGGTTCATACTATATAAAAATGGATGAAAGTACATTGCGTAGCCAAAACCATTAGTAATCCTGAACAGTTGATTAGTTTCCATTACTTGTTCGCTACATTAGCATCAAAGCTCCAGCCTAAAACTTGTCTTGATTGATTACATTTGTGGAAAGGGGCAAGTAGTGGAAATTGTGAGTTTTTTGTTCAACCATTTCTTTAAATTGCCTCGTAAGTGAATGTCATGAATTGCATAACCTTTTACACCATTATGTCTTCATCATGGTCTGGCGCAGTACATCACAGTTTTGGTAGATGTGGTCGTTTGGCTGGCTTTGTGTTCAGTCTAATGGGACAGCAGGCCGGTCATTCCTCATGCTTCCAGCCTGCACTGATGTAAACACAACTAGCCTGACTGAGGTCTCTGCCATCAGCCACAAGATTTATGGCAAAGGGCGAGGCGAATGTGAACGGGTTTGGCATGGCGACAGTACTTCACTGTACATGTGATTGAAAAGAGCATCTAAGAAGCTTTCAGACGTTTCTATTCCATCACTCCTGGAATGACATCCAAGTATGACAAATTAAGCTTTTTTTATACATTTTCTTTTCGTCTGTCAGTGTTTTTTTCTTCCTGACTTTGCATCATTCCCACACAGGTCTCGACTGTAAGTAAATGATAGTTTTGGCAGTTTTTTTTTTTCTGGATATATGAAGTATTTAGGCAACACTGAGTAAATGGATTCAGAAATATGAGGTGCCAAGTCAAGAACAAGTTTCTTGGTTAAAACTGGTAGATTTTAAAAAGAGCAGAAACATCCAGGTAAGGGTGGGCGATATCAAATATTTCAAATATATGTCAAATATTTAACTTGATGACAGTTTCGCAATACACAACACATAACATTATTCTTTCAGAGGTTTTTGAACAAAACAGTCATGACTTTTTTTGCTGAGATAAACCATTTTAGGAGAACACATGGAAAAATCGAATAATTATGAAAAAAAAGATAATGACATAATGGGCTGACATTAGGGATGCCTATTTTGCCTGATAATTGATCGTCATTAGTTGTTAACAAGCAAACCTAACATTGCATTGAGGGCATGGCCTGTGTGAGTGTCAGTTATACAACAGATAGTTGTAGTTCTGAAAGCTGATGATTTGCTGAGCCCCATTGAACACCATTATGCAATACTTGAAATATGCACACTTAAGAGCACACACACAGGCTGAATCGCTTAATTGGAATGGAATACAATACTGACGGGTATCAGCATGTGTATGAAGTAAATGGCCAAAAACGTTAAACTGATCCTACATAAGAACCTAGTTTTGTGGAAACCGACGTGCAGACAACTATATGTTCATGATTGCATGACCAAAAACTCGAAAGTTATTTAAATATATTATATATTCAAATATAACAAAAGGCTACTAAACGTTTTGTATTCCAAAGTTCTATCCAAGTTATATTTACTACTCATTACTGGCTCAGGTTATGCCATAATTGGGGGTAACCTTAGCTCAATGTTCCTCAGTACCTCTGGAAAGCTGTCAATATCCACCACGACCTGCTCTGTAATTTTACACATATATGGGCGATTTCCTCGCAGTTCCATCCATCTCACTTTCTTTTTGAGAAATAGTTGTGTGTCTTGCTTGTTGGTTGTTGTTTGTTTCTAATATGGTACATTGTTGTATTTGTGCTGTCGTCCTCCAGAGAAATTGATCTTGCTTTGGAAGAGGATAGTGCACGATATAGTTGTCTTGAACATCACAATTTCGTGTTTAGCTGGTCAGTCTAGTGGGAGCACCTGCCTGTTGTGTCCTTAGTTCAAAAAGGTTCCTCAACATGGATGATAAACTTGTTTAAATAGGGACTGTAGTTTATTGGAAACGAATTAAAATGAGTTAAATTATTATTTTGTTCCCCAGCAGCAGTGGCTGAACATTTGTTTATTTGTTACTTGTCTTGTTGCAGTGCAGTCACTTGGGGTTTGAAAAATAATCAATTATATTGTGATTTTGTTGCGAAAGGTTCTTAATCAATTGACAAAACGTCATAATCTGCTCTACTTTTTCTTTGTAAAATAAACTCACCACCCTGAGGCATTTTAAAGTAGGACACTTTGGCAGAGCTTGGCTTGGAGGAGGGAAGAAAATGCAGGTTAAGTGATACAGTGATACTTTTTTTGATCCCACAACTGGGGAAATTCCACCTCCACATTTAACCCATCCGTGAAGTGAAACACCACATACACACCAGTGAACACACACACTAGGGGGCAGTGAGCACACTTGCCCGGAGCGGTGGGCAGCCCTATCCACGGCGCCAGGGGAGCAGTTGGGGGTTAGGTGTCTTGCTCAAGGACACCTCAGTCATGGACTGTTGGCCCTGGGGATCGAACCGGCAACCTTCCGGTCACAGGGCCAGATCCCTAACCTCCAGCCCATGACTGCCCCACCAATGTTCTCACCAATGCATCCCTTTGCAGGCAAAAACTGGTCACAAATTTTGTGATAATGACATAAAAGGCCTGCAAACATACCCTACTTAGGATTTAACAGCCTGCTCAGGTGATCCTTACCGGCTAACAAACTAATCCAATGATTTTCAGACTTTTAAGAACATGGCTTTGAAACTTACTTCAGACTTCTGTAAACGAATATCTTCAGCAGAGGGTGTATTTGTGCTTTTGTACGCAACATTTCAAGGCAAGAAACAGCCACAGATGAAAATGGGGTCACAACTTTTAAAGCAAGAGATGAAATAGTTTTCAGATTTTTTTTATGTTGTTACGTAGTATTATATTATTTAATATGTGATTTTCATTCAATCATTTAATTGAAATAAGTATTATGATAGAAAAAATAAAGTGCAGGTTATAGAAATAAAAAAAAGAGATGCTTCAAGAATCATTTATAATCCATTGTGGCATTGAAATAGAATCATGAGGTGCCTAGAGATTCCCACCTTAAGCACTTACTCTACACTAGTTTTTGTTTTCAGGCTTTCTATATTTGGAATAAATCTTACTTGTTTATGACACACAACATTTTATATTCAGAAAAGAAGATTGTATAATATTTTTAATCCCAATAACAACCTTATATCGCCCACCCCTATGCCCAGGATATGTGGACTGGATGACGAGCTTGTTGTTTTCCATTAGAGACCTATGAGTGCAATGTGACCATTCAAGCAAGAAAGACTGATATAGATTGGAAGACATAGGTTCTTTTGTGACTCTTGCAGGACTGTGGTTAACTGCTGGCTTGCTTTAGGTAGCTGGAACGGAGGTCTTAATGTAAATATTCCTTATTTTGTGTTTTTTCACAAACGGAGCTAAACTTGGAAGCACGCACGGTGCTTCCCCTCACACTCTCTCATTCCTCTCCCATTCTCTCTGTTGCTTCATCGCTCTTTACTTCTCTGTGTGCAGGTGTTTCTTGAAGTTGGGTGAATGGCAGCTGAGTCTTCAAGGCATCAACGAAAGCACCATTCCTAAAGTGCTTCAGTACTACAGTCACTCCACTGAGCACGACCGCAACTGGTACAAGGTGAGCCTGCACACTTTTAAAAGGTTAATGAAGAAATCAGATGTGTGGCGTCCGAATGTTCAGACACGCTCCTGAAACCTTGAGTTAAGCAATCTACTCTCAAGTATACTTACTTATGTGCTTTCTGTCACAGTGTGACATGACAGTTCTAGCCTTGTATTTTGTCTCTGCTTTAGTATATTTTTCTGTCAAATGATGAAAGTAATTGACACGAATTTAGCCCTGATTTTCCACTCGCCAACAGTTTTTGGAGATGACAGAGAAAAGCCCAGAACAGAGGCAAATCGACATTCGCTTAGGGCTCACAAATCTTGATCTCTTGATCAATAGGTGTCAGTCTTTCAAAGATGCCATCCAAGAGACTCACCGTTGCCTCTGAGACGCTAAATATCCGGATTTATCAGAGTGTTTCTATCCTGTAATGTGAAAACTTTTGTGACCTGGTTGTGAGTGGCAGTGAGTTCGTGGCGTATGCATTTAGCTCCTCCACAATTGTAGCCCTCTCACTCTCATACTGGAGCTTTCCACTTCATTAAGGCTGCTCTTTAATTTACTCATGGTGATTTATCCATGTCCATTTATTTATATGGTCATATGGTCATAAACCTTGGGTGTACCACACGACTTTGAAAGTCTTTGCAGATTATAAAATGACTGGGCATCTCAAACTATCAGACTGGTTTCTGCAGATATTTTTGGGCAACTGAAATATTGGTGATCACACATTAAATGACTTTGGCTCACACACTACTCAACTTTTACGTTGTTGCTGAACTGAAAGGAACTCGCTGAACTCGAACAAACTCGCGTGTTCCCTTGTTACTAGGAGACACAAATAAACATGTGGATCAGTTCGCTGCTGCTACCGTTTTCTCTGCTGTTTGTACTGTCACAGTAAAGAAGCAGCAGGTATACATGTTTAAGTGAGGGTCATGAATTTTAAAAGTGGTATCAATATGGTATTTATTTATTTAATTTTTTTTAGATTTTTTGAATGTAAAAAGGGTGGCGTGGTGGGTAGCGCTGTCGCCTCACAGCGAGGAGGGCCTGGGTTCGATCCCCCGGCCGGGTGACCGGGGTCCTCTCTGTGTGGAGTTTGCATGTTCTCCCCGTGTCTGCGTGGGTTTCCTCCGGGTTCTCCGGTTTCCTCCCACAGTCCAAAGACATGCAGTCAGGCCAACTGGACATGCTAAACTGCCCCTGGGTGTGAGTGTGTGAGTGACTGTCTGTGTCTGTCTGTCTGCCCTGTGATGGACTGGCGACCTGTCCAGGATGTATCCTGCCTTCCGCTCGATGACCGCTGGATAGGCTCCAGCACCCCCCCGCGACCCTGAGGGAGAAGCGGCTTAGAAAATGGATGGATGGATGGATGAATGTAAAAAAGACTTGATTGTGCTTGTGCCTCAAACTCTGCTCACTAAAAAGCTTCGCTACTCACTGGAGACTTTTTGCCATTTGTCTTTGCTGTAATTTTCTTCTGTCTCTGTCTCAGTTTTCATTGGCTGTTGCAGGAATCCGTTCAGGTTGAGTCATTGACCAGTTCACACTGCTAGATTATGCTTTGAGTCAGGTCCTTAAAACCATGTTTGAAAAACTCTGACTGGTCTGAAACGTGATCAGGAGACGAAAAATCGGAGTCTGCGCCCTTCACACACTATTCGATTCTCTCTCCGACTGTGAGCTCCGACTAAACCAAACATCTGCAGACTAGAGCCAACTAACACAGACTCAGCCAGACTGAGAATCAGGGCTAAAATCAGGGTGTAAAAGTCTTGTAGTGTAAACCCAGCTTAGTTTATACTTCAGACTAAACGTGGTTCGGAGGTAAACAAATTCATGGCATAGCATGGCAGTGGCTATATATGACATTTTATCAGGAGAGTCAGGAATGGATCTTGCCATCCAAAAGCTGTATTTGTACAAGAGGACTACATAGTCACTCATACATCATGTCAGCTGCTGGCACTAAGGATAGTTGGAGGGTCAAACTAGGAAAATATGTTAATGGTGTATAAACATTGTGTTATTAATAATTCATGGCAGTGCAGTCTTAGTGTGAAACCTGAATATATTGTATAGGTAACAGTATATTAGCTTACAGTACTTGTTAGCTACATTAGCCTGTAGGCCTCTGACACCAAACATTTCATTGCTGATCGACTGTATTTGGTTTAAGGGGAATGGGTTATGAACATGTTGGTATTCTTTGAGCCTTTCACAAAGGTGGTCTAAAGTTAATGTCTCCCTGGTTTCTGCCTATTCTGCAACCACATCAGTACTGCTGCGTACATCCTTAAAGTGGAGGGCGTTCTCCACATTAAACTGAACTGAATGTTCAGTCTTTACACCCTGCTTGGCAGCATGTATCTACCTCTTTTTTTCAGCCGGCCAACTGGTGTTCCCAAACACGTCGTTCTGTCTGTGCAAGAGAAAGAGCCAGAGGGTCTTGTATTTTCCTCACATTTTCACTTATTATCAGTGTTAGCACTCCCTATACTTGTTCTTTTTAAACTCTGAGATTTATACCCTTGAAGTAATGGAGTGTTGGTGCATTGTGTGATTTTTCAAAAATGAATAAAAAAAAAAAATCCAATGGTACAGATGTTTTGGAGGGACTCTATCAGCAAGTGCTTATTGAATTGTTGGTTGAGTTTAATGTTCGATTGCTCTTGTTGTAAAGTGATAAGACATTGGAGACAATAGGGATTATTTTGTGGTGAAGTGATTAGGCAGTAGAAACAACAGAGTGTTTTGAATTATTATACAGGGCTGAAAAAAGGATGTCATTTTTGTTTGTGGCTGTTTACCCCTTAGAATTGTATTATTGTGCTTTATGTTGATTTTCTTTTCTTAGTGTCAAATGATAAGCAAGAAAAAGTGGCCAAAAGTAAAAGATGGTTTTTCTACCCACTACACAAGACTGTACTCAAGGAATTGAATAGAATGTCCTGGAGCTGTTGATCTGTAGAAAAACAAATCGTTAACTTCAAGTCCCAATTATGCGTTATTGCCCATGATGGCATATCCAGATATCTGTAGCTGCCTTGTAAATGCTGCTTGAGCTTACACATTGAAGGAGCTAAAAACATAAAAATCACTAGAATCATGCATGTAACATTATTTGGCCTGTGGAACGGTCAACAACATTTTGTCTTTTGTATCAACTACACAATCAGACATTGTTGTCATGGCAAAATTAAGTAATAGCTCAGTGCTAGGCGTGTAAGGATTTTGAAACCACGCTTTATGAGGTGAAAGTACTGAGTTGCTGTAAATTGTTGGCCCCCTAAACTTTGCAACAGTCTCCCTCTATTATATTCTATGAGCAGTTTTAGGAGATGGCCTAAAGCCCGTTTTTGTTCCTTAGCTTTCCTATGTTACAGTCACAGGTAGCATGCTTACTTGCTTAATTTTGTGTTATTTTATGATGTTTTGTATTGTTTTAATTAGTTTAGATCATGTTAATGCATTTCCCCCCTCTCCTTAGAATTTTGCTATACTTCTCTTACTCTGATGCTCTTTGGAGCTTTGGCATTGAAAAGTGCTTACTTTACTATAGAAGTCTCAGTTAAGTGCAGTTAATTCATTCAGATAATAACTTGTTGTTAAAATGTTGTAAGAATAAGGAATTATTTCCACCTGATGAGTCAAAGTTAATCTGAAGCTAAGAAGGAATAAAACCTTTTCTCCTACGCGGTGGAAACTCAAATGTTGACTGACGTTGTGTCTGTGTTCATTTGCATTGAAGTTCTTTGTACATAACCACCTGAACTGGCCTCCCCCTCCAGCACAAATTGTTGGTGATCTGACAGTAACTAGTTCTTCTCTTTGTAAATCCATTAATCTGTACTTTCAATACAGGCAAAAAATTAATAACATCTTTTTGCTCTTACAGTAACTTAAGATGCCCTTCCTTGGTAGTGAATTATCTGGTAACATGACTGAATATGACCCATACAGGCCTGGCACGCATGGGCAGTTATGAACTTTGAGGCAGTGCTCCACTACAAGCATCAGAACCAGGGCCGTGATGAGAAGAAGAAGAAGCTCAGGCACGCCAGCGGCGCAAGTGGGGCCAGCGCCAACAGTGAAGCCAGCAACAGTGACAGCGAAGCGGACAGTGCTGACCACAGCCCGGTGCCCTCACCTGGCCAGAAAAAGGTCAATGAGGTGAGAATCACAGAGTGGCACAATTACATATAGGAAATGTACTTTATAAATCAATACCTTGATACCTAGGCTTATTATTCAAATATAGGTCTTAAAGGGGAATTCCGTCCTTTTTTCAAGTTTTCTGATTAGTTGAGTGGTTAGGATGTAGACAGTGAGAGTGGTTTGATGGGAAATGCCCAATTCACGAGAAACTTACTGAGTCAGAATTCTTACAGTAGTGGAGATGGGAAACAGGCGTCCACCTCTGAAAACTTCCTCACAATAAGTTTAAGATTAAGATTAAGTGACCCTTATTAGTCCCAAAACGGGGAAATTTCACCTCCACATTTAACCCATCCATGAAGTGAAACACCACATACACACTAGTGAGCAGTGAGCACACTTGCCTGGAGCGGTGGGCAGCTCTATCCACAGCTCCTGGGGAGCGGTTGGGGATTAGGTGCCTTGCTCAAGGACTCCTCAGTCACATACTGTTGGTTCTGGGGATCAAACCGGCGACCTTCAGGTCACAGGACTGGTTCCCTAACCTCCAGCCCATGACTGTTATTGCATAAACAGTTATGAATATGCTACCTGATGCCTGAGAGATTGTATAACATTAACATTTTAATAAATCCATTCATGGTGGAGAGGTACATGCAGGGAGAGGCAAATTAGTCCCCAAAGAAAACTTATTTTTCAGGATTACAATTATTTTACCATCATCAACCTTACATATAAAACTCGGGAGACATATAGCTCTCACTCATGGCTTTGAACAGCAAATAAAATTGCTTTAATTGTATTGTAGATGTTATGACCCCAGGTTCCTATCATCACCACTGAGTGAAATCAGAGTTACTGTGCTTCTCCGCAGTGAACCATTTCATTGAACCGCTCTGAATGGTTTTGTTTAAATTTCGATGGTTGATTTGTGTACCTACTACAGACGGCACAGATCCAATACCTAGTATTGATATTAGGCTGCTACCAGCAGAAAATGCTGGAATGGTTATTGAAGGGAAAAAATGTAAAAATCTGGGCATCATTTCTTGTAAGCAGATCATAAAATAGAGCAGAGTAAAGCAGGTCATGTAATAACAGTCACCACACAGAGACTAACATTAAATGGCCTACATAATGAAGAGCTATAGCTTTTGATAATAAGAATTTAATGTAGTATGTAATCATGGTTAGGTTTTCAAAATATATAGTGCTAATAACTGTCTGTCTATATTAGTTTCCATTTATACAATCCATCAAATAGTTGTTTTTATGATATAAAAAATATAAAAACATCACATATTTACGTTAGCCTACAGTAGTCTGTTAGTCTTAAAGGCACGGTAACAGAACACCTTGTATAAACACATGTGATGAAGAGAGGTTGGAAAATTGCCCCTACAAACACACAAATGTTGGAAGTGGGGAAAAAGTTAATAATATAGGCCATAAGAACAGTTACTTTAAATAGTCTTTTAAATTAAAAACAGAAACATTTGATTGGTATTGGTATTCGCAAATTCTCAAGGTTTCAGTGTTGGTATTAGACAGGAAAAGATATAACTATGAATTACTACTATAATACTAATAAATGTTATGCAGAGTTAATAACTGAAGTGCAGGCTCACATACTGGCCCTTAGAGTTGAAGTGGTTTCGAAGTAAGTCACCTGAAAATGCTAATGTGACTGAGAGCCTGTCATTGTGGTAGTGAGCTCATTCTAACTGTCCATTTATTGTTAGTGTTTTTTGGAAGCACAGTTCCTTTCACTGCAGGCCTGTGTACTGATTTGCACGCTTGGTAGACAGGGAAGTATAGAATGATCTTGCCAGGGCCTCATCATGCTATGTTAAATTAAATAGATTGCTGTGTCAAAACTAATCTGCTCTGCTTAACCCTTTGAATAGCAAGGGCCCACTGGCAGGCCAAAAGTTTTATTACACACTTCTGTAACCTACGAATAGCTCAGCCAGTTTCATGGAAGTCCCTGTAGTTACGAAATAATAAGCCTGGGATTGTAAGAGGTTAATGTTGAACAGCTGCTGATGCTTTTGCTTTCATTTCTGCCATGACACTATTTCTAAAGAACACTGTGGGCTTGATGCCTACATGCAGTATTTATGTTCAGGATCTACCAGTCCATTTACATGAGTTGCCACTTTATTAGATGCACCTTCTTTGTACATACAGTTATCTATTTCATTACGTACACCTGCCATATAGGCTTACAGTTACTAAACACTGTACACTCACTGGCCACTTTATTAGAATCTCCCATCTTGTTGGTATCTCCTACAAATCTTGTTGGAATCTCTTACTTTGTAGGTGTGCTAGAGACTGCAGTACATCATTACCCATGTAACCAACATGTGTCAGGCTTCAGCCCACTGCCTTATTAAATAAACCTGATTAAGTTGTTCAGCTAATTAGCAAGGCCTTCATGAACTGAATTCACAGCATCTAGTGAGGGTAAACACTAATCTCTGCAGCACTTTGGCCCGAATGGTCCCCAGTTTGACATGCCTGCTGTAGACCTTCATTAGAGGTCAGTTTCTGACCACATGACAGGACTGTTCTCAACCCCAGCAGTGGCAGTGTGGTGAATAGGATCCCCAGCAATGCTTCTGTACCAGCATCTCACAGATCTGCTACACCATTGGGTGGAGGACCAATTTCAATATCTCATTGTTGAGACTGTGCCACCACCCAAATATAATCTAGTCAGGGTGGTCCTGTGGTCTTTTTCTATTAAGTAAGTTGTGCAGCAACCGACGAGCTACAGTCAGTTGTTGTCAGTAACTAATAAACTGGCAGCTCTGTGTACCTGGTATTTATAAGACATAGTGCTCATCATTGAAGCGTAGTACCCTTTATGCAAAAGTTTGGGCACTCCTGTTCAAATGACATTTTTATTGATTTTCTAAGTGAAAACACATTGTCTACAGAGACCACACGTCTGCACGTTTTAATGCATAAGTAGTGTTTATTTGCTAAATTTAACAGGTTGGAAAAAAATACAACATAAACTGTGGCCAGTGCCAAAGCTATGACACATTTTAGAATTAATGTTTAATTTTTTTTTTATCAGTATGGTTAACTTAGCAATAAAACAAAAATAGTGCCATGCCATATTTAAGTGTTTCCTCTGTAGGGGACATGTTTTCACTTAGAAAATCAGCAAAACATGTGATTTGAATTCCAGGAATTCATAGTCAGGTTTACTTTAAGAAGTTGATTGCACTTTTGTTGTACAGGATTTGTCCAAAACTCTGCTGCTCTACACGGTTCCTGCGGTCCAGGGCTTCTTCCGATCCATCTCGCTGTCTCGAGGAAACAACTTGCAGGACACACTGAGGTGAGTGCACATGCACAGATATAACCAGAAAACGGTTACGCGGGACAGCAGTGATCCTCTGTGGCCCTTTACATTGCGTATTTTGAGCAGAGGGTGCCCCCTTGTGCCAGCGTCTCATGAAACTCTGTGTGCAGTGTAATTCATTATAGCGTTCTTTAGTGATCATTAATTATATGTTGTATTCATACAGAAGATTTTCTGTGTGTAGTTAAAAATGAGTGTAAATTTCAGATATTTGTAAAAAGTAAATGAATTCATTAAACAGGTCATATAAATGCTATATTGACATACTGTGTTACTGAAACCCTGTGCAGTTCATGGAATTATTTTTGCTTGTTTTGCTCTGCAGCCACACCCACAAATTATTTTCTTTACTGAAAGTTTGAAATTCATCACCGTTTTGTAAGAGAAATGCTACTGCAATGTGTCTTGACATTCATTTCTTTAATATTGCACTGGAGCTATAAGACTAGCTAGTGAAGTAATTTGGGTGTCACCCAAAATTGTATGTTAGCGTCGTCAAGCCACTTATTTCAATTTGTGTACATTTGATTTTTCAAGAAACCTTTCCATTAACCCTGGTCTTTTCACTTTAGGGTCATGTCATCGATTTTAATTTAAAAAAATAAATACAAAAAATAAAATCCAAGCAAAAACTTCACTTAATTTCTGCCATGACACTGTTTCAAAAGAGCTGTGTAGCTTGATGACTACATCCAGTGTTTCTGAACGTTACTGAAAAAATCCCACAATGTTTATCCAGTTCAGGTTATAAAGGCAAAGGTTCAGGTTTATGTTCAGGATCTACCCGTCTATGTTCATGAGTTTTTACCTGTTTTAATTTAAAATGAGCGTTTTTTTATATGCACCTACTTTGTACATACAATTATTAACTAAAATAAAAATCACTTTAGGGTCTTTGCACACCAGCTCGCCTAAAGCTTGTCCAGGCATGTCATCAATTTCGAAGAAAAAAACAAAATCCAAGCAAACATTTCAGTTCAGCTCATACGGCCATGCAGAATTCCACAGCTCTGCTTTTTTAGTTTTAGTTTTTTTAGTTCTCATTTTTTTTAGTTTGCCCCATTAGGCTATAAAATTAATCTTGAATATTGTGTCTAACAATAGAATGAACTAACTGATCTGAAAAATGAACTGAATATAAATACACAACTAATATTATTTCTTTATTTGTAGTTTTTTTATGCCAGATTGCTGATGCACATTTATACATTTGAAATTTACAGTTAAATATTATTCTCAGTTTTGTATTTATACCCTCTTTCAGCTTAGTTTAGTCATTGTGTAAGCAGGTAAACACAATATTTAAGATGTAAAATTTAAGCCATAGGTGATTTAGCATGGAATAATCCTGTAATGTGCTGCTTTTTGTAGCTTATTGCTTCAGTGTACTGAATGTTGCTGATGATGGTGAATGTTGGACATTGAATTTCTCCTTCTTTTTCTCTCCTTGTTTCACTTCACCGTCCTCCTCCCTGCTTTCAGAGTTTTGACCTTGTGGTTTGATTATGGGCACTGGCCTGAAGTGAATGAAGCACTTGTAGAGGGAATCAAAACCATCCAGATAGACACCTGGTTACAGGTAATACTCTCCTGCCTTTAGTTACTCTACCTCTCTCTGACCAACACTCTCATTGCTGACCCTTTTGTCCCTTTCTATCAGGTGATTCCACAGCTAATAGCTCGAATTGATACGCCTCGTGCGCTGGTGGGACGCCTTATCCATCAGTTACTCACAGACATTGGCCGCTTCCACCCACAGGTAACTGGAAAATAGTCCTGTTTATTCCCAGAATAGATTCATGGGCGTATCTACTGGTCTAGAGAAAGTTCTCCAGTGTTTATTCCATATAAATATTCAATTTCAGCACTCACAGACATATTTAAAAAATGATTATGGGATATCAGAATATCAGGAAGAGTGAGAAATGTTCCTCTATTGAAGTGAAACTGAATTTAAATGCTTTGAAAAGCTTTGGAGAAAATAAGTATCACACACAGAAAATCAGTCTGTTTCAAACTTCCACAAAGTAGAACTATTTTGCTGTATATTTGATCTGCAGCAGCAGATTCAATGGATAGCTGCTGGATAGCTGGTGACTTTGCACTGTAAAGTATTTTTCCAATATGGATCTATGGAATTAATCATGGATTTTTGGGCTGCTTTGACAGGCTTTGATCTACCCGCTTACTGTGGCGTCCAAGTCCACCACCACAGCTCGCCACAACGCTGCCAATAAGATCCTGAAGAACATGTGTGAGCACTGCAACACACTGGTCCAACAAGCCATCATGGTATGATCATGCACTGGCAGCTGTTATCTTTATGTAAACCATATTTAGTTTACATTCATTCAATGATTCCCATGGTTTCTTGTAGCAGCCTTGTACAGGCCCCAGTACCCATTGTACCCATTAAGAGTTTGTTACTGATCCAGAAGTTTAAAATGTTTAATGGAGACCTGGACTTTATTTGGAGAAATGGTAACATAAATGAATGAAAGGGAATTGTATCCTCATTTAGCCTAAAGCAAGCCCAGGACAGCTGGGATGTGAGTTGTTCGCATTCTTGAGGTCCTATGTTGAAAAGTCTGATTAGGTAGTGATTAGGTGCTACTACATTTATGTGAGATATGTCACCGTAGTTTTCAGGTATAACTAGGCACTTTATTTCTGTATCAGTCTAATGAATTAAGCCATAGTGGCTTGGTGCACTAGATTGTTTGGTCTAATGTTGAACATTTATTTCTTCATTCATTCATTCATCTTATTTATTCATTCATTCATTCATTCATTCTGATGTAAGGACAAGAATAAATTCTTTAATTCGAAGCCTAAAGACAACCAGTGTGGAGCCAGTTGGCAAGATTGTAGTCCACTCTGAGTCACTTTATGAAGACATAGCTCCCTATTGGCTGAAATAGAGTAGCAACAGCAGAAACCGGCTAGGGCTAAAAACATGTCACTGCTGTCGGGTTGTTTTTGGTATGATTTAAAAACTTCAATTACCCTCAGCGTTAAAGCGGCATCGTGAACAGACCCACAGATATGGTCCAAAATGACTTGAAATTACTTGTTACAATGACTTCCAGTACAAGTTGAGTGTTTTTCCTTCTCCTGTGACCCGTTATCATTCGTTGTAGTTATCGATAGGATGTTTCGACGCGCTCCCTCAGGCTAAATAGTGTTTGGTTGTGGAGATTTTTTTGTATAATATCTGCACCTTCTGTGGGTTTCTGGCTCTGCAGGTGAGCGAGGAGCTGATCAGGGTAGCCATCTTGTGGCATGAGATGTGGCACGAGGGCTTGGAGGAGGCCTCACGTCTGTATTTTGGTGAAAGGAACGTTAAAGGAATGTTCGCTGTGCTGGAGCCCCTTCATGCAATGATGGAGAGAGGACCTCAGACGCTGAAAGAGACCTCCTTCAATCAGGTATTATACTCCATGGAACCACCGGTTGTTCCAAAATGCGCTTCATCATGTTCTTCATAACTTTCATATTTCATAAGCTACATTCAAAAGGTAGGTGTCATGTGAGAGAACTGTCTTCTGTCCAGTCAGATGGATGGGTGATGTAATTTTAAACAATTATAATAGAAGAAGCTGAACTCGAAAGTTGACCCATTCTTCCACAAATCTGGGCTGTAAACTATAAACAGACGGCGTCTCTTCAATGATCTGCTCTGTAAAAATAGTTTTTATAAAATAATACGAAGAGCATGTAAGATTTTTGGCTTTCAGCAGGAAATTGTAAGCGTATAGCAAAATGTATGATCATAAACACATTTTCTGTTCATTTGAGGAGCTTTTACAGAAACATTTGCGTTTATTTCATACAGTTACTGAATAATTTGCCTTACAGTTTGGTCATAAATTCAGATGGACAAACCAAAATATACCCTGGAGAATAAGAGGTTAAAAGGCAACCGTGCTTATTGATGAGTTAAGTGGCACAAATAATTTTCCTAGAAGTAATAAATAAAAAGGGCGTTATCTACATAACCTATATCTGTATATCCTTATAGTATAGCGCTAAATTGAGGGTGAATTTGGCCTGTTTGCCAGCTTCTTATTAACATTTTCCATTCCACTTTAAATGGAGCAGAAGTATTATGTAACTGCTACTCCATTTAAAGGCGGAACGGAAATTTTTAAAAAGAAGATGTCTAACTTTAGCTTCTCGCATTCTCCTCACACTGACACATTCGAGTGATGTCTTCACAAATTAGTTAGTATATCTGAGGCATTAGCAGGGGTATCCTTGCATTAATGAATGTCGGCACACTGTCACTGTTCTGATAGAGCTACCAGTCCTTGTCCATTCAGTAAAATAGTGATGACTTGTGTGTGTGTTATGGTTATTTAATTATTTGATTATTTATTTGTAGTTCTAGATTATTAGAAACAACAAGAAGTTAGGCTGCACTGTAACTAAGATTGTGTTTTTAACAGGCGTACGGTCGTGATCTGATGGAGGCACAGGACTGGTGTAGGAAGTATATGCGCTCTGGTAATGTGAAAGACCTGACACAGGCCTGGGACCTTTATTACCACGTTTTCCGCAGAATCGCCAAACAGCTGCCACAGGTACGCCAACACTGTATTCTCAGTGTCTTTTCCTAGGCCTTGTTTTGTAAAGGTAATGTACACATTAGTGTAATTTTTAGAAATCCCATGATGCATTCATTAGTAGTGAGTACATGTTACCTAGAAAATACAGGTAAATACATATCCTCTCTCTTAACCTCCAAACAAGGCCATATTCCAAAAGAAAGAGAAAAAAAGACTCTACATTCTTCGCAGTTTACTGAAATTGGACGGTCCTAACAGCATATATAGCACTTCATAAGCTTCCTAACTGTACTGCGTATCCTCTGGATTTACATTCTAAAGAGTACTCATTCATTGAGTTCAGCGGCAGATGCTCTATAAATGTTCTCCAGATTTTACATAAACAGATCATTGTCCCTGAGTATTGCCGCAAGTTGTTCATATATTTCCTTATACCACTGAGTAACAATAGGGGGCGTCTTTCCCAGTCATATAGAGCTGTTTGAGCACTTTGTGCTTAGAAAGGCTGTAGACTTTCTGCATGTCTGTCTTGATAAGAGCTGAAAAGTGGAAGCATTTCTTTTAAAAACACGTGAAAAATCGTTAAAAGATTTCAAGTATAACATTTTCACGTATCAACAAACATTTTTCAGCTAATCTGAAACAAAAAAAAGCTTTTTCGACATTCATAAATCATGTTTACAGACTATTTACGTTTCTATAGCATACATCAGCAGACTCATAAAACTGCTTGGAAACGTAGCTAAAATCTAACAGTGTGTCTGAGGACATACATTTCAGCCAGGCAATATATTCCATTTCCTGTTCATTCAGAACTAGACAGATTTTTTTCTTGGATTTTGATTGACTGTATTATCTTTCATTTTATATTTCTGGAGAGATTTTATTACTTTTTAAGTTTACTTTCTTTGTTTAATGAACCGCGCCTGCCAAAACCTATTTTTATTTTCCCAGTGAAACTGTGGCAGGGTGAAATTTTTCCTCATTCCAGTCTTGAGTGAGAAGAAACAGGCATCGCTTAGAAACTGATCTAGTTATTGTGCTGTGATGTTATGTCAGGTGTTGTGATTTTCAGCACCCTACCTGCTGTATTGTTTCACCTGATCTAGCCAAGAAAAACAGCTTCCTCACACTGACAGGGAGACTGACGGGTCAAAAGGAAAGAGAGCGAGACGGACAGATAGAGAGAATTGATCCGTGTTGACTTGGCTGAGTTTGTATCTGTGTGTGTCCTCAGCTGACCTCTCTGGAGCTGCAGTACGTCTCTCCCAAGCTGCTTATGTGTCGAGACTTGGAGCTGGCTGTGCCCGGCACTTACGATCCCAACCAGCCAATCATACGCATCCAGTCCATCGCCCCCTCCCTGCAGGTCATCACCTCCAAACAGAGGCCACGCAAGCTCACCATCATGGGTAAGACCAAGGGATGCTCCACCCAGAAGTGCAAAAATCCAGGCCTTAATTATTTTTAGATTAATTTAATTTGCTGTATTTAAATTTTTTATTCTGAAGTTAGCAATTTGAATCTACTTCACAACATTTTCTTTACTTTCAAGCTTTGTTGAATACTTGTTTATAAAGAAAAAAGTAGTACACCCTCACATTTCTGCAAGTATTTTTTATGTCTTTTCATGGGACAACGCTATAGTCTATAGAAATGAAACTTGGACATAACAAAGTGGTCAGTGTTCAGCTTGTATAGCAGTGCAGATTTACTGTCTGAAAATAACAACACACAGCCATTAATGTCTAAATAACTGGTAACACAAGTGAGTTCACCTCACAGTGAACATGTCCAAATTGTGCCCAACTGTGTTGTTGTCCCTCTCTGGTGTCATGTGACTCGTTAGAGTTACAAGGTTCCAGGTGTGAATGGGGAGCAGGGCTGTTAAATTTGGTGTTTTGGGTAAAATTCACTCATACTGGGCACTGGATATTCAACATGGCACCTCATGGCAAAGAACTCCCTGAGGATGTGAGAACTAGAATTGTTGCTCTCCACAAAGACGGCCTAGGCTATGAGAAGATTGCTAACAGCTTGACACTGAGCTATAGCACGGTGACCAAGGTCATACAGTGGATTTCCAACACAGGTTCC
Organism: Pygocentrus nattereri; assembly: GCF_015220715.1. Taxonomy (NCBI): domain Eukaryota; kingdom Metazoa; phylum Chordata; class Actinopteri; order Characiformes; family Serrasalmidae; genus Pygocentrus; species Pygocentrus nattereri. The sequence continues at coordinate 14,889,766 of NC_051239.1, read as the reverse complement.
ACTCGGAACAGGCCTTGCCAGGAAGTTGAGCAAAAAGACCAAAGAAGTTGAGTCCACGTTTTCAGTGTCATATCAAGAGGTTGGCTTCAAAAATTAGGCGCATGAGTGCTGCCAGCATTGCTGCAGAGGTTGAAGAAGAGGGAGGTCAGCATATATATATATATATGTGTGTGTGTGTATACATCACATGCTGTTGCAAAAATATGAGGAAAGCCAGTTTTCACAATACTGAATTTTAAGGTGATGATTAATTGCCATGTAAATAATCGCAATTAACAATTTAATTTGCTTTTTTTCCCCATTGTATGCATCTATGAAAGTGCACGCTTGAAGTGGCCAGATTAGCTACCGACAGACACAGCTTGGGTTCAAATGAACAAATATTACTCACTGCTGTCCTCTAAATGTTTTGCAGCATGAGTTAAGAGTAGGTGCTCTGCAAACTCAGAAAACTCTTTCATCAGAGTTACTACACCAACAAACACACTGCAAATATAAAAATGGTGCAAATTCAGAAATACCACAATGCCGGTTACAACACATCAGAAATGTTTCCAGAAGGCAACTCAGAGGAGATTGAGCCATTTAAACTATTCAATTCTAGCATAAACATTCACTGCTTAATATAAGTTCATAAAACCTGCTGGATATGTATACATTAAATCCTAGCATAATAAAAAAACGCACAGTTGGCACAAGTTCATGATTATATGAAGAGAAAAAGGAAAAGCTTCATGCTTTAAGAGTCTTTCAGAAACATTTCAGTTGTGTTGAGGCTCAGTGCCTTTGTGTTGTGAATGGCTTTGCAGCATGTTTGTGAAATGTATTCAGGTGTAGTCATGCTGATGAAAGTGTTTTCTTAATTCATGTCTATGGGTTTGTAGTGCATTTTTCATTTTTGCTTTCTTGTTTTATATGTATTTGCTTCAAACTGACTGATGAAAACTCATTCAGTTCACATTGTTTGTTGCAGCATAAACGTTTGGTCATGAAAGGTAATAATTGCCCGTCAGCTTCGGTAATTGCTGTCCAGATGCATGTAAATAAAAGAGAGTAGAAAACGCATTTACATTACAGGTCTTACGAAAACAACAAAGGTTGTGAGTTTTGACTCTGTGCTATAACATGTTTAGAGTAGCAGTGAGTACTGTTGGTTTATTTGAGCTCCAGCTGTTTCTGTCGTCATTTGGGAGTATCAATAACTTCGATCAAGAAAAGCTTATCAGCCAGTTTTATCTTTTTGCATACGGCAAAGAAAAAAACAGTTATTTAATCGTAGCTCATTATATTGCGGTTATTATTGCAGCATTGATACATTTTTCTTCACTCATTTTAAATGTGCTCACACTGCCACAGCCTAAAATCTGTATGATTTGATACCATAGGCATGCCTTATTTTTCTTTTGTTTGTTTTCTTTTCTGTGGTCAGCAACTAACATTGTAGAGGTGCTGCTTTATCACATTTATAATTAAAACTCAGACAATTTGCAGTGAGAATTAGAACTTCTCTAATGTTCTCCACCTTGATCCATGACAGTTTAATGATATGTGCATTACATCCAGTCCTTGGGGCCCACGCCACCCCCCCTCCAACATTTCTCAGATTGCAAGAATGCCTTCATTAATCCAAACTCCCACATGAACTGTTATCTGGAATTGTGATTGGTTGGGATGCTCACAGCACATGGTAAAAAATATTGTGATTGGTTAGGTGGCTCATTTGCATATTGCATCCATCTGCATTATCAGTACTGTATACTGGATGTACTACAGCAGGGGGTATTTAATAAAAATTCAGATTCAAGGGCCAGTTAGAGATAATTTCCTCAAGACCTGGAACATCATAATGTCTAACTGGCATCGTGATTCAGTGCCATATACTGTTTACTGAAGTAGCCTAGTAGTGATATCAACATGTTATACAGTCAACGACTGAATGTTAGAGTTCAGTAATATTTCAGCAACATTTATTGCCAGTTTTCTCTTTTAGATCACACCGTGTGAAAAAACTTCCCCCTGACTCACTTTCTTCCCTGACACCTTGTCCCTCCCCTGTGTGTGCGTCATTCACCGGAGTCTCAGTGCTCTTCGTAATACACAGATCTGTTTGGCTGTGTAGCGTCACGTGATATTTACAACGCATGCGATTGGTCTGTGACTCTCCACAGGCCACTAAAGCGGTACCGTAAAAGCTAGAAAAGCTACTTCAATTAGAGTAGTAAAGCCCTGTTGAAATTAAATCATTCTCCATAGTTTATCGGTTATAGGTCCAAGTCCGCATAGGACAGCGTCTGGGTCCGGACTCGGACCGCGTTCCAACTATTAGTGACCTCTGTGCTATGGTGTTTGCCAGTTAACAACTGATAGATTGTGCAAAGGTGGCGGAGATGCAGATGCTGAGATTTTTGTTGGGAGTGACAAGGATGGACAAGATTAGAAATGAGCAGATCAGAGGGACAGTGAAGGTGGAGCAGTTTGGAGATAAAGCCAGAGAGGCCAGGTTGAGATGGTTTGGACATGTGTTCAGGAGGAATAGTGGATATATTGGGCAAAGAATGTTGGAGATGGAGCTGCCGGGCAGAAGGAGAAGAGGTAGACCTCAGAGAAGGTTTATGGATGTAGTGTAGGTGGACATGGAGATGGTTGGTGTGAAAGTAGAGGAGGCAGTGGATAGGGCAAGATGGAGGCAGATGATCCGCTGTGGCGACCCCTAAAGGGAGCAGCCGAAAGAAGAAGAATAGATTGTGCAATCCTTCAGCTACCCACAGTGCACAGCTACAGCTGCAATGGCCTACTGTAATTGTAGTGAAGCCCATGCCTGCACAGGAACATTCTCTCAGGAGCCTCCTGCTGATCCAGCTGTGCTAGGTTTTCACCTCGCCTGCCCATGCATTTATCAGCCTGCGATTCTCATCAAGCACCAACAGCCCCGTCCATCTATCTCTTTCTCTCCGTCTCCCTCTTTTCCATGATGCATGCTTTGCTGCTTTAGCGTTTAATGGCCGCTCTGAACAGCCCCATTGTCCTTCTCCGTCCACAGAGAGCAGTAACTTTAACAGTTCTCTTAATGTGAAAATCGGCTTGAAACCAGCAGAAGTCCTTTAAAACCGTCATTCCTCCTCCCTTGTGACACTTTGAGCAGCTGAGACCATTTTTTGTCTGTTTTATGAGTTTGTTCAACTGGCAGTAAGTGGGTTTAATTTAGGTGGTATTGCTATCTTGCTGTACCCTGTGAGGTAGCATTTTTTGAGGGTATTGACTTTTATATATCCTCTAGTGAACTCCATCCACTGCTCAAATTCATTTTAATGTGTAATGTGATCCAGAGCTATATGGGAAAGCCATCTAGCTTTAGTGTGCCAGGAATGGTGTGCTGCATGCCTGATACTATGGCAATAGTGTGAGTGTGTGTGTGTGTGTGTGTGGGGGGGGGGGGGGGGGGGTCTTTAATCAAATGTTTTATTGATTTTCTAAGTGAAAATAAGTTAAAACATAATTTGCATAGAACACACTTCTCCACAGTTTAATGCACAGTTACTGTTTATTTACTGAATTCACCATATTGGGGGAAAATACAACCTAAATTGTGCGTGGTGCAAAAGTTATGCCATTTTTTTATGTTTTATTTATTCATTATTTATTTATGTTTTTGAGGGTGTTTTTAAAGCAGTTACCAATAAATAGATTAAAAACAACATATTTTGGTTCAGAGTCTGTCAAACTATGCACAAACTTAATTCACTTTACAGCAGCATTTCAGAGTAATCAGCAGCCAAAGTTACCAAATCAGTTTCATACTTTAATCTGTCAGTCAAATGCAACACAACATAAAGTGACCATTACGTATAAGTAGATACAGTTCAATTAATTATTCAAGTTCATACACTGCACCCATTCTTGCTGACTCCTGAGTCAAATTGATATCGTTATAAAATAATCATTATTAGTAATTAGTCTGAACAAACAAGATGGACTATACACAAACCATAGATGAAGTCATCTTACTGCATAATTTACCTCATTCAAATACAGCACAATATAAAGTGACCTTTAGGTAGACCATAAAAACAACTTGCTTGGACCCCTGAATTGCTACTTGCAGCTATATTTAGTATTTCAATTATTTCTCTGCTGCCCCCTACAGGCAGCAACGGGCATGAGTTCATGTTCCTGCTTAAGGGTCATGAGGATCTACGTCAAGATGAGAGGGTCATGCAGCTCTTTGGTCTCGTCAACACATTGCTGGCTAATGACCCAGCCTCTCTCCGCAAGAATCTGAGGCAAGTCTAAGATGTACTTTATACTATTTTATGCAAATTTTTATGTAATTTGGTTGGTATCAATGAAACTCAACCTTAATGAGAGATGAATACAGTGTTTGTCCTTTACAGCTTATGTCCTTCACAGAGGAATTTCACATATTTTTTTAATATTTCTGCATAATTCAATCATAAAGATGTAAACAGTCATTCGGTGGTTTAAGGTGGAATGCACCATTCTAGAAATGTATAGAATTGTTCACAGTGGTGGTGAGAGGAGCCAGACGTCCAAAGCATTTAATGGCTTTAAAAGTGAACTCACTGAAAGTTGTTACATGGACATGATTAAGAAAATGCTGCCTGTCGCATACGACGTCGTTTAAAGTACATTTATGATAAGCTTTTGTAATATTTTGGGTACATGCATGACAGAATAGTACCCAAAGAAAATGTGTTTCTTTTAAATTTACCACTGCATTTTTGCATTATCAAAATTACATTAAAAGAACCTAGATCAAATCAAATTTATTTCAAATCAAATCTGTATGTAGCGCTTTTTACAACTGTTGCTGTCAGAAAGCAGCTTCACAGAATTCCAGAAAAGACAAAGTTTTAACACGAATGTAAAAACCCCAGGTGAGCAAGCCAGGGGCGACAGTGGCAAGGAAAACCTCCCTCAGAGCTGAGGAAGAAACCTTGGGAGGAACCAAGGCTCACCAGGGGGGGGACCCATCCTCCTCTGGTCAAACTACCTACAAGTGATTATATTACTAATATTAATAGCAGTATTATTAGTAGTAGTAATAGGTGGGAGTCTATGAAAATTTCAATGTAGTTTTCCGGGCAGCTAGTCCAAGGCAGGTGGTGGTAGCTGGGGTGTGGGCAGCTGGTCTGAAGCGGGTAGCAGGAGGGCTCTACAGTCAGTCGTCCTTCAGTGTCCGGCAGGACATGTGGGTGGTCATATACTTGGAAAAAATGCAGGGAGATAGAATTAGTATTGTTCTGTTTGTTTATATGTAGAACAGGAAATGTGAACTTTTCCAGAGTGTGGCTAACGACTCCGGCAGATCTGACTATGACAGCTTAACTAACAGGAGAGAACCAGAAGGACACACAGACACGAGAGCCCATGTAGGGCTTTATATGTCAATAAAAGAATGTTATAATCAATATGAAATTTAACAGGCAGCCAATGAAGTGATGATAGCCCTGGACTGATGATCAAAGATGACACGTGAAGGTTCACTGATGGCAAATAAAATGGCTATATTTGAATTAAAGATGTTACAGAACCTGGTTCCTTTCACTACCACTGTAAAAAAATCAGTTTCTCTACAATGTATTATTTCACATTTAATAACTCTCAATGACTTTGTTTACATCTCCCTGATTTAATTATGCTGAAAGTTTGAAATGTGGGTGGAAGATTAATGCCCCCTACATATCATTTGCTTGTTAATTATGTCTTTATGACTCAATTATAGAAGGTTCACTTTGAGAAACACAAGCATAACTGCTATAAACATTGTGTATTTTTTATTTACCAATTTCCAGTAATTGGTTTGGTGTTCAGGCCTCATCCTATGAAGTGAACTCTGCATATATATCTTTGTTTTGGCTCCCCTAGTATTCAGAGGTATGCTGTGATCCCCTTGTCCACTAACTCTGGTCTGATTGGCTGGGTTCCTCACTGCGACACCCTGCACGCTCTGATCCGAGACTACCGCGAGAAGAAGAAAATCCTGCTCAACATTGAGCACCGCATAATGCTCAGGGTAGATAAAAATATTGCAATTTAGGATGCTTTCACGTTCGGTGGAGTTAAACGGAGCATTTGTTAAGGTTGTTCTTTGCCAAAACTGTATTTTTGTTTCAGATGGCTCCAGACTATGACCACCTGACTCTTATGGAGAAAGTGGAGGTGTTTGAGCATGCGGTGAACAACACAGCAGGAGATGACCTGGCCAAGCTACTGTGGCTCAAGAGTCCCAGCTCAGAGGTGTGTGCTTCTCTCCTACCATTAACACCCACACATGCACGCCTGATTCAGATGTGCTCAGATGTATTACTACCCATTTCTTTTACTTCAGAAGAACTTTTCTCTTCACAATGCTGTTTGCAGGTTAATTTCTGTATACAGGCTGTATGGCGTAAAGGGAGCAGCTGAAAGAAGAAGAAGAAGATTTGTAGTATTTAAAAAAAAAACATAATTTTACTACTTACATACTTAAATGTTCATTTTGACCTTCAGAATATTTGTTACAAAAGCCAGATTATCTTTTATACTCTTGCCAGTCAGTTGAGTTCCTGTGCATTTGAATTCAGTGTTAAGTCAGAGTAAAGTGAAATTACTCACTAATACCAATACCACCATTAGTCACCACAAAATAAATAGAACTTAGTTTACGGTTTAAATATTCATACTTTTTACTTCTTTATATACTCGAATATCTTTAAATGTTACATGCTAAACTTTTTTACTTTCACTCAAGTACATTTTTGGCTCCATACTTCCACTTTTTATTATGTTTTTTGTTTGTTTTTTTTTGACAGAGCACCCATAATTTCTTTGTTCTTTTTCCATCTATGAGAATATCTTAATTGTAAAGCACTCTCTTTGTGCAGGTGTGGTTTGACAGAAGAACCAACTACACGCGCTCTCTCGCTGTGATGTCCATGGTTGGCTATATCCTGGGACTTGGAGACAGGTGCGGATACTCATCCTTATCACATTAATAACTATCCTAAATGGGCTTTGCTGAAATAGAATCACATTTTAAATTTTAGCCTTTTTCTGCCATCAGACATCCTTCAAATCTGATGCTGGACAGGCTCAGCGGAAAGATCCTCCACATCGATTTTGGAGATTGCTTTGAGGTAAATATGTTCCGCTTAAACAAAAATGTTGTGAGGGGCCGGTAACTCTGTCCACAAATTACATATCTCTTTGTTTTAGGTTGCCATGACCAGGGAAAAATTCCCAGAGAAAATCCCCTTCAGATTGACTCGGATGCTTACGAATGCCATGGAGGTAACATATATAGGAGTAGTACTGGTTGACTGTGTATGAACTCTGTATGTGCTGAGTGACCTGACGGATTGATTGATTTTCCTTCTTCATTCCTTCCTATTTTTGTTTTCTCCTTCCTTCCTACTGTGCTTAGGTGACGGGTTTGGATGGAAATTATCGGATTACGTGCCACACGGTGATGGAGGTGCTGCGAGAGCACAGAGACAGCGTTATGGCTGTGCTAGAGGCCTTTGTCTACGACCCCTTACTCAACTGGAGGCTTATGGACAGTGAGTGAACTACTCCCTGCTGCATTTTAGGAAATTATTTCACCAAAAATGGAATTTACACAAATTTCTTCTTAAGTGACTTTTTTAGTCCCACAAACGGGGAAATTCCACCTCCGGATTTCACCCATCCGTGAAGTGAAACACCACATACACACTAGTGAATACACACACACACTAGGGGGCAATGAGCACACAGCCCCATCCATGGCGCCCGGGGAGTGATTGGGGGTTAAGTGTCTTGCTCAGTCATGGACTGTCGGCACTGGGGATCGAACCGGCAACCTTCCGGGTACAGGGCCAGTTTCCTAACCTCCTGCCTATGACTGCCTCATTCTTATTTCAGAGAGTCTTTGAACCGATGTCTGACATTTGCTTCTTTAATAATCTGTAATGTTATCCATAAAATGGACAAAGATGGATAAAGGATAGTGTCAGAAACCACGTAAGTCTTATTTGAAGTAACAACGCTTTGCTTTGAGACAAGAGTGTGATGATTCAGGTTTTTACATTGTTTTACAATGTTAGTTAAGAGAGAACTGCCTTCTTTTCTTTGAACAAATCTTAAAATGTTCTGAAATTAGTTGACAATGTTCACATTTCTTGTAGCTAACACTAAGGGAACCAAGCGCTCCAGAACCCGAACTGACTCCTACACTGCTGGACAGTCTGTTGGTGAGTCCATTTTGCCGAAATCTCCATTCACCCATATCAAGTGGACAGACATTTGGCACAGATTCTGTCTTTCTTTAATCAGAATCAGTTTTTACTGTTTCTCAGCCAGACTAACTAATCAGACAGAACATTTTTAAAAAGAGTGAATGACCTGCTCACTCTAACGTTTTATAATCTTGACATTGTCAGAAACTATGGAGGGCATTGATCTGGGAGAAACCACCCACAAAAAGCCAGGAACCACCGTGCCTGAATCTATTCACTCGTTCAGTAAGTCTCTGACTCCCCTCCTACACACTACTAGAGTTTTATTTGAAAAGCAGTTGTTTTCTTTTATCTTAATTTTCATATTTCTCAATTATTGTAGGAATCTGTTAGAAGTTCTGCAATCGCTCTTGTCTCTGTTCTTTTTGCATTTTTTGTAAACTAGTTGGAGACGGCCTTGTGCAGCCTGAAGCCTTGAACAAGAAAGCTATCCAGATTATCAACAGGGTGCGAGACAAACTGACTGGTGAGTCGTCCTTTAGCCTACAAACAAACAGTGTGTTATATACATTACACTTGAGTATTTTTATGTAGTAGTATTTCCTTATAATATTAAAGAACGTGATATCCAAACCCAGTCAGTTATTATTTTCTGGGAGCCAGAGGTTGCAGAGGTTTGACTAAATGGAGCTCATCTCTCTCCATCTTGAAGAAATGTAGTTATTTTCTTTGCTGTAACAAGTGCTTTGATCATGGCATGATCTGTCATTGTGGCTTTAGATCTAACATTTGCAAGTGATTATTCTTCACATGTAAAGAGCATGAGACAAGGCAGATTCCACACAAATCTGGGCTGAGGTTGTGCCATATCCAAATGTCTTTGCAGAACAGCTGGAAATAAGTAGAGATGTTTAAAGAATAGAATGCTGGGATGTTTACAGCAGAGATGGGAGACTTGAGTTCAAATGTGATGACTTAAAACCTGACCTGACTCCATGTAAATGGAGGCACAGGCATGACAGAACTTGGGACATGATTTGAGAGTTGCCTGTACTGATTATGGACTTGATTTGAGACTTGCCCACACTGACTTGGAGCATGATTTAAGACTTGCCTGTTTTGACTTTGGACTTGAATTGGGACTTTTTTCTGTGCCTTTTACAATATCTAGAAGGAAGTCAGGATGACAAAAAGGCCTCCAGCTACACCATGTAATTAAACCCATAGTATCACCAGTATTTTAGTACACAAACACCATATTTTTCACTTTCTCCTTTTAGGACGGGACTTCTCACATGATGAGACCCTGGATGTCCCGACCCAAGTGGAGCTGCTGATCAAGCAAGCCACATCACACGAGAACCTGTGCCAGTGCTATATTGGATGGTACTTACTCCTCTTTTATCAAAAATACATTTTAGTTGGAAATTGTAATTTACAGAGAGTAAGGTATATCTGTGTATACAGCCTGGTTTCCAAAAAAGCTGGGATGCTGTGCAAAATGTAAATAGAAGCAGAATGCAATGATGTGCAAATCATTTAAACTCTGTTTTAATAAAAATAGTACAAAGACAGCATACGCTGAAACTGGGAAATTATATTGTTTTTTGAAAAATATATGCCCATTTTGAATTTGATGCCAGCAACACGTTCCAAAAAAGGTTGGGACGGGGTCATGTTTACCACCGTTTCATCACCTCCTCTTTTAACAACAGACTTCGTGTTTGGGAACTGATGGAAGGGTTCTTCTCAAATTGCAATACTGAATAACTATGACTGAAAGTTTTATCTATGCATTATTTCTGATGATGTTTTCTTCTCTCTCTCCTCAGGTGTCCATTTTGGTAGAGCTTCTTGCAAGCCTTGCTTTGCTGTCCGTTCTTTGCTGATTGTCTATGTTCTACTGATGCCATGTTTTTGGATGGGTCTGCTTAATAGGCTTAAGAAAAGAAGACTGTTGCATGAAGACATTTTAAAGTATGTCTGACTTTTATTATTGTAACAATGTAATACATAGAATTATGCACAAAGTGGCACAAAATACTTGATTGAAAGTGGTGTTCATCTTTGCCAATAAATTTTAGAAAAGTCCTCTTGTGCCTGTGTTTCAAGCACTCTTACACATAGACTGCTGTCTCTGGAATGATATTTACTGGTTTACAAACTAGGAAAACCTCCTTTAGATGATGCGTGTGAAACGTGGGAGGGAATTAAAACAAAAACTACAAGTGCTGTGGGGCCGAAACTTCAGGACAGGCTGTTTGATTTTGCTTGCTACTACAGAAGTAAAGCAATAGTTCTGCTAGGAAGCCAAATATTTATCCGCTTCTACAGTCACTGTCCCGTTTTGTCTTTGAGAAGTGCATCTTGGCATCTTGGACACTGAAATGACGCTGACGCTGTCAGAGGGGTTCGGACGCTGAAATGACGCTGACGCCGTCAGAGGGGTTCGGACGCTGAAATGACGCTGACGCCGTCAGAGGGGTTCGGACGCTGAAATGACGCTGACGCTGTCAGAGGGGTTCGGACGCTGAAATGACGCTGACGCCGTCAGAGGGGTTCAGACGCTGAAATGACGCTGACGCCGTCAGAGGGGTTCAGACGCTGAAATGACGCTGACGCCGTCAGAGGGGTTCAGACGCTGAAATGACGCCGTCAGAGGGGTTCGGACGCTGAAATGACGCTGACGCCGTCAGAGGGGTTCAGACGCTGAAATGACGCTGACGCCGTCAGAGGGGTTCAGACGCTGAAATGACGCTGACGCCGTCAGAGGGGTTCAGACGCTGAAATGACGCTGACGCCGTCAGAGGGGTTCAGACGCTGAAATGACGCCGTCAGAGGGGTTCGGACGCTGAAATGACGCTGACGCCGTCAGAGGGGTTCGGACGCTGAAATGACGCTGACGCCGTCAGAGGGGTTCGGACGCTGACGCCGTCAGAGGGGTTCAGACGCTGAAATGACGCTGACGCCGTCAGAGGGGTTCAGACGCTGAAATGACGCTGACGCCGTCAGAGGGGTTCAGACGCTGAAATGACGCTGACGCCGTCAGAGGGGTTCAGACGCTGAAATGACGCTGACGCCGTCAGAGGGGTTCGGACGCTGAAATGACGCTGACGCCGTCAGAGGGGTTCGGACGCTGAAATGACGCTGACGCCGTCAGAGGGGTTCAGACGCTGAAATGACGCTGACGCCGTCAGAGGGGTTCGGACGCTGAAATGACGCTGACGCCGTCAGAGGGGTTCGGACGCTGAAATGACGCTGACGCCGTCAGAGGGGTTCGGACGCTGAAACGACGCTGACGCCGTCAGAGGGGTTCGGACGCTGACGCCGTCAGAGGGGTTCGGACGCTGAAATGACGCTGACGCCGTCAGAGGGGTTCGGACGCTGAAATGACGCTGACGCCGTCAGAGGGGTTCGGACGCTGAAATGACGCTGACGCCGTCAGAGGGGTTCGGACGCTGAAATGACGCTGACGCCGTCAGAGGGGTTCGGACGCTGAAATGACGCCGTCAGAGGGGTTCGGACGCTGAAACGACGCTGACGCCGTCAGAGGGGTTCGGACGCTGAAACGACGCTGACGCCGTCAGAGGGGTTCGGACGCTGAAACGACGCTGACGCCGTCAGAGGGGTTCGGACGCTGAAACGACGCTGACGCTGTCAGAGGGGTTCGGACGCTGAAATGACGCTGACGCCGTCAGAGGGGTTCGGACGCTGAAATGACGCTGACGCCGTCAGAGGGGTTCGGACGCTGAAATGACGCTGACGCCGTCAGAGGGGTTCGGACGCTGAAATGACGCTGACGCCGTCAGAGGGGTTCAGACGCTGAAATGACGCTGACGCCGTCAGAGGGGTTCGGACGCTGACGCCGTCAGAGGGGTTCAGACGCTGAAATGACGCTGACGCCGTCAGAGGGGTTCAGACGCTGAAATGACGCCGTCAGAGGGGTTCGGACGCTGAAATGACGCCGTCAGAGGGGTTCGGACGCTGAAATGACGCCGTCAGAGGGGTTCGGACGCTGAAATGACGCCGTCAGAGGGGTTCAGACGCTGAAATGACGCCGTCAGAGGGGTTCGGACGCTGAAATGACGCCGTCAGAGGGGTTCGGACGCTGAAATGACGCTGACGCCGTCAGAGGGGTTCGGACGCTGACGCCGTCAGAGGGGTTCGGACGCTGAAATGACGCCGACGCCGTCAGAGGGGTTCGGACGCTGAAATGACGCCGACGCCGTCAGAGGGGTTCGGACGCTGAAATGACGCTGACGCCGTCAGAGGGGTTCGGACGCTGAAATGACGCTGACGCCGTCAGAGGGGTTCGGGCGCTGAAATGACGCTGACGCCGTCAGAGGGGTTCGGACGCTGAAATGACGCTGACCCCGTCACAGGGGTTCGGACGCTGAAATGACGCTGACGCCGTCAGAGGGGTTCGGACGCTGAAATGACGCCGTCAGAGGGGTTCGGACGCTGAAATGACGCTGACGCCGTCAGAGGGGTTCGGACGCTGACGCCGTCAGAGGGGTTCGGACGCTGAAATGACGCTGACGCCGTCAGAGGGGTTCGGACGCTGAAATGACGCTGACGCCGTCAGAGGGGTTCGGACGCTGAAATGACGCCGTCAGAGGGGTTCGGGCGCTGAAATGACGCTGACGCCGTCAGAGGGGTTCGGGCGCTGAAATGACGCTGACGCCGTCAGAGGGGTTCGGACGCTGAAATGACGCTGACCCCGTCACAGGGGTTCGGACGCTGAAATGACGCTGACGCCGTCAGAGGGGTTCGGACGCTGAAATGAGGGGTTCAGGCACTGATTTGTATCTTATCTACCATGTTCTCATATGCAAAATCCTGCATATGACACAGTCAGCAGACTGGCAAGATTTACGACACTGATCACCATCTTATTCACACGTTTCCTCTGCTGAGCCTCTTAGTCTCACTTGTAAACACGTACCATTTTTATCGTATCCCACTCATGTCAAATAACTCGGTAGGCTAAAGAAAACTTGTTCTGATGGATCTATTGCAGGGCTTCTTAGGTTTTTCCACCTCGAGCTCCACCTGTATATCACTGGAAGGCATGAGGGCCCACATGAAAACAAAACTTTTTTGCTAAAACATTTAGAACTTTAACACATCAGCAGATAAGGCTCGCATAAGCTAGTTTCATACCACAAATACATGGTGGCAAAAAAGCCTGAATGTTTCTGCCACGCAGTCTTCCCCAGTCGCTCGCAAGTGGACAAGTGAAAAGGTGAGTGCATTTTTGTTCCTAGAGGCAAGAGGCAAAACACTGATTGAGCTGGTTTGTGCGCTGTTGCTCCGTGGCTTGTATTATCATTGTTTACCATGTGAAACATTTTTCCATTTAGTTTTAAGCACCATCAACAGCCCACTGTGGATCACCTCCCCTCAGTATAGGCCAAGGGGACCACCAGAGGATGCTTCGCTGCCCACTTGTGGACAACCCCAGGTCTTATGTGAAGAGACAGTATGCTGTGCTTGTAGCAGGCTGATTCTCCACACTGTGTGACCAAATGAATTACATAATATAAATACTTTTTAGCCATAATGTTTGATCAGTTTAACTAAAACCTTACAAGTGATCTCCTCTATGTGGCATCAACTAGAGGCCTGATTTCATCGCTCATTAGGGCTCTGTACCTGGATCTCTATAAAGCTGCTTTGCAGAAATGTGTGCTGTAAGAAGCACCTGAGAAATGTATTAATAATTCATACATCCTTTACATTTTTGTAGTCAGTCATCATGTAAAACACTTAAATATATTACAAGCGGAACATTGGAAGACTAGCATGGCGAACAGAAAAAATAAAAGATGTAGAGAGGAAGAAAAGCCAAAGGAATGAATACATAAATGAGCAGAAGAGTAGGCAGCAGCAAGCAACACAAATTAAATGTATTGAAATAAAAATAATGATAGTCCTGTTCAATCAACAACAGTAATAAATGCCTAATGAAGTGAACGGCCTTTGGGTTTGTTTTATAGAGCTCTTTCAATAAAACACAGACTACCTTAGAATAAACTTTACGCCTTATTTGATGATTTATTTTTTTTTATTTTTGAGTGTTTACATTTACAATAAGTGTGAAAAATTAGAATGTGTCTCTTTTCAAATCCCTAAAAAACACCGTCACTCTGTACATTTGGAGTTTTCCATGTATAAAATAAAGCAATAAGGGAAAAAAGTTCCATCAACCTTCAGGATGCATGATCAGAAGAGGGTTTTCCTCGTCTTGAAACCGGGAATTCTCACCCTCAGGAATATTGTAGTGCCACTATTGTAGGTAAGTAGGTATGTCTACAACAGTGGCAGTGTCGCTTTAACCAAGATATGAAATATAGAAGGTTTGGGTCGGTGGTGGGGGGGTCTCTAGGACCCCCTAAATGTGTCAATCTCATTTCTGGGGGGTCTCTAAAAATAAACTTTTTGTTAGGTTGAAATAGATGCTCAAATGCACATGCAGGTAAAGGTCATTGTTTACCTGTTCCTCCAACAATCAGCGAGCTCCTGTCCTTAACTAAGAAGAGACGCAGCACTGCTCTGCCACAGGGGGGCGCTACAGCAGAATGGCCTTCCCAGTTGGTCCTTCATAGCTCATTGGTCCTTCCCCTGTCAGGACTGAGAGACGCCAGAGGGCACCCGCAAGCAGAGCTACACGGCTGAAAACGACATGTTAAATGGGTTCTAATCACTTGTCCGGAAGTGTCCTTTAATTTGAGAAATTAGGAGGATGCATTTCCCCCAAAAACAAAAACAAAACAAGCCAAACAAAGACAGCTCGCCTGTGTGCTTCCTTTCCCTGCAGCAGACGGGTTCCTGCCGCTCGGCGCTGATTGGCTGGCATCCTCGGCGTGACGTCATGAGCGTAACCGAGGCGCCGTGTTAAACTGGGATAGCTCGAGCTCTAAAGGACTTAAACATGTAACTGCAGTGTTGAATGTTTATGTTTAGTAAATAAATGGACTCCTTTATATTAATACCGTTTAAGCATTTATAAACTTGGGTTTTGCTCAAATGCTCCATCTTAACCCGTTCATTTTGGACTCGCTCGGGCGCGCCCTCTAGCGGTCGAGGAACGCGTCAAGACGCACAGGGTGGTACTGGTCCTCTCGGGCGCGCCCTCTAGCGGTCGAGGAACGCGTCAAGACGCACAGGGTGGTACTGGTCCTCTCGACGAGGTCTCGAGGGACACCTCTGAAAAACTGCACAACACGCCTTATTTGTAAAACTGAGAACTCGCCCAAATTCCCAAGAGTTTGGCGGAAAGAGTGGATTGCCAGCAGAGTCTCTCTCTCTGTCTTCAAACGCAGACTGAAGACTCGCCTCTCCACACGGCACTAAATGAGCACTGGACTGAGTTTTGATCACAACACGCTGTGCTGCACTATATTTTAGTGTATTGCACTGTGTATTGTAGTTTACTGTATTGCATTATATTGTATTGTATTTTACTGTATTGTATTGAATTGTATTGTAGTTTACTGTATTGTAGTTTACTGTATTGTATTGAATTGTATTGTAGTTTACTGTATTATATTGTAGTTTAATGTATTATATTGTATTGTAGTTTACTGTATTGAATTGTATTGTATTGTAGTTTATGCTGTAAGTGTAAACTGTTGGAGGTGTGTAAGATTTCCATTGACATGTGGAAGACTGCGTTAGCTACCAAACCAGAGAAGAGCCTTCCAGAGCTGTTTAATCAAACATTTCGCTAACACGTGCCACCCCCGGACTCTGGACGGTACTGACCACCGCGTGTCCGGCCCGGAGAGTAAAAACGAGCCGGGCTGATTTGAACACTTTAGTCCGACAGGTGGCGACAGAGCGCCCCAGCAGCGCCGTTAAACCCGAACGAAGAAGGTTAAAGGCTCCTGCGCGGCCGCTGTTCTCGCGATATCTGGTGATCATGGCTGCCTCCTCGAGTGCGGATGGCAGCGCTACGGCGAGTAATAACTCCTCAAACAAAGACACCGAGAGTGACACGGCAGAGTTCTGCCCAGGCTTTAAAGACGTGGACGCGTTCGTGAAGGTCAGTTGGCCCTTTCTGTGTTTTCCCGTCGTGTGTGTGGCGCTCCTGCTAACGCGGCTCCTCTCTCCGCACAGCGTGGACTGGGCGGAGTGGTCGCTGCTACCAAAGCCTCCGGCCTGCTCCCTCAGGCGGGAGACGAGTTCGACTTCTACCGGAGTTTTCCAGGCTTCCAGGACTTCTGTGCAGTACAAGGAGAGCGACTGTTACACTGGTGAGAGGAGTGGGGGTTTCAGACACGACACGACACACGGGGCTCCTCACCCGCCGGCTCGGCTAAAGCGGCCATGCAGACAGTCTCTGTTCTGCCTACAGCTCCCCTGAGCTGTGCTCACAGCGACTGGGACTGGGCATTGGCGTGACGTATGACCACCCCGGCGTGACGTATGACCACCCCGGCGTGACGTATGACCACCCCGGCGTGACGTATGACCACCCTGGCGTGATGGGTTATATGGCCACCCTGGCGTGATAGGTTATATGACCACCCTGGCGTGATGTATGACCACCCTGGCGTGATAGGCTATATGACCACCCTGGCGTGATAGGCTATATGACCACCCTGGCGTGATAGGCTATATGGCCACCCCGGCATGATGTATGACCACCCCGGCGTGATGTATGACCACCCCGGCGTGATGGGTTATATGGCCACCCCGGCGTGATGGGTTATATGGCCACCCCGGCGTGATAGGTTATATGGCCACCCCGGCGTGATAGGTTATACGACCACCCCGGCGTGATGTATGACCACCCCGGTGTGATAGGTTATATGACAACCCCGGCGTGATGTATGACCACCCTGGCGTGATAGGTTATATGACCACCCCGGCATAATGTATGGCCACCCCGGCGTGATGGGTTATATGGCCACCCCGGCGTGATAGGTTATATGGCCACCCCGGCGTGATAGGTTATATGGCCACCCCGGCGTGATAGGTTATATGGCCACCCCGGCGTGATAGGTTATATGGCCACCCCGGCGTGATGTATGACCACCCCGGTGTGATAGGTTATATGACAACCCCGGTGTGATGTATGACCACCCCGGTGTGATAGGTTATATGGCCACCCCGGCGTGATAGGTTATACGACCACCCCGGCGTGATGTATGACCACCCCGGTGTGATAGGTTATATGACAACCCCGGTGTGATGTATGGCCACCCTGGCGTGATGTATGGCCACCCTGGTGTGATAGGTTATATGACCACCCCGGCGTGATGTATGACCACCCTGGCGTGATAGGTTATATGACCACCCCGGCGTGATGTATGACCACCCTGGCGTGATAGGTTATATGGCCACCCTGGCGTGATAGGTTATACGACCACCCCGGCGTGATGTATGACCACCCTGGTGTGATAGGTTATATGACCACCCCGGCATGATGTATGACCACCCTGGCGTGATGTATGGCCACCCTGGTGTGATAGGTTGTATGGCCACCCTGGTGTGATGTATGACCACCCTGGTGTGATAGGTTATATGGCCACCCTGGCGTGATAGGTTATATGGCCACCCCGGCGTGATAGGTTATATGGCCACCCCGGCATGATAGGTTATACGACCACCCCGGCGTGATGTATGACCACCCCGGTGTGATAGGTTATATGACAACCCTGGCGTGATGTATGGCCACCCTGGCGTGATGTATGGCCACCCTGGCGTGATGTATGGCCACCCTGGTGTGATAGGTTATATGACCACCCCGGCGTGATGTATGACCACCCTGGCGTGATAGGTTATATGACCACCCCGGCATGATGTATGGCCACCCTGGCGTGATAGGTTATATGGCCACCCTGGCGTGATAGGTTATACGACCACCCCGGCGTGATGTATGACCACCCTGGTGTGATAGGTTATATGACCACCCCGGCATGATGTATGACCACCCTGGCGTGATGTATGGCCACCCTGGTGTGATAGGTTGTATGGCCACCCTGGTGTGATGTATGACCACCCTGGTGTGATAGGTTATATGGCCACCCTGGTGTGATAGGTTATATGGCCACCCTGGCGTGATGTATGGCCACCCTGGTGTGATAGATTATATGGCCACCCTGGTGTGATAGATTATATGGCCACCCTGGTGTGATAGGTTATATGGCCACCCTGGTGTGATAGGTTATATGACCACCCCGGCGTGATGTATGACCACCCTGGTGTGATAGGTTATATGACAACCCCGGTGTGATGTATGACCACCCTGGCGTGATGTATGGCCACCCTGGTGTGATAGGTTATATGGCCACCCTGGTGTGATAGGTTATATTACCACCCCGGCGTGATGTATGACCACCCTGGCGTGATGGGTTATATGGCCACCCTGGCGTGATGGGTTATATGGCCACCCTGGCGTGATGGGTTATATGGCCACCCTGGCGTGATGGGTTATATGGCCACCCTGGCGTGATAGGTTATATGGCCACCCTGGTGTGATAGGTTATGTGACCACCCCGGCGTGATGTATGACCACCCTGGTGTGATAGGTTATATGGCCGCCCTGGTGTGATGGGTTATATGGCCACCCTGGCGTGATGTATGACCACCCTGGCGTGATGGGTTATATGACCACCCCGGCGTGATGTATGGCCACCCTGGCGTGATAGGTTATATGACCACCCCGGCGTGATGTATGGCCACCCTGGCGTGATGGGTTATATGACCACCCTGGTGTGATAGGTTATATGGCCACCCCGGTGTGATAGGTTATATGGCCACCCCGGTGTGATAGGTTATATGGCCACCCCGGTGTGATGGGTTATATGGCCACCCCGGTGTGATAGGTTATATGGCCACCCCGGTGTGATAGGTTATGGCCACCCCGGTGTGATGGGTTATATGGCCACCCCGGTGTGATGGGTTATATGGCCACCCTGGCGTGATAGGTTATATGACCACCCCGGTGTGATGTGCGGCCACCCCAGTGTGATAGGTTATATGACCACCCCGGCGTGATGTATGGCCACCCTAGAGTGATAGGTTATATGGCCACCCCGGTGTGATGTGCGGCCACCCCAGTGTGATAGGTTATATGACCACCCCGGCGTGATGTATGGCCACCCTAGAGTGATAGGTTATATGGCCACCCCGGCGTGATGTGCGGCCACCCCAGTGTGATAGGTTATATGACCACCCCGGCGTGATGTGCGGCCACCCCAGTTATGCAACATTTCACAGTTGCAGTGTGCAGTGATGTAACTGCAGTATGATATTTTGTTTTAAACGTTACGTTGAACATGTACACGTCTACATCTAGAGTGGAGCACTATGTTACACTTGCATCTTTTGATCTTCACGTCCTGACCTGCCTGGATTTGTTGCCCTGTGACGATGCTGAGCAGGTTGACTATACAGATGTGTGTTATGTGGTGTTCTTTGTGTTCAGTATGAGTCAGCTGATGCAGCACCATGGCTGCAGATCATTCATGAAGGACAGGAGTAAACTGACGGGACTGGAGGAGCGCTTTGACCTGGTCATTGAGTCCAACGATGTCATCCTGGAGAAAGTGGTATGAAATAAATGCCTGAAGTATTTCTGTAATTAAATGCAAACTGGGAATGGGCTAATGTGGGATTTCAGCACCATCAACAGTACAGATATTAATAATAACAGATTTTATTTTTGTATTTAAAACGTATTCATACTGTAATCTGTTCAGGTCTTAATGTGGTCATCATATGATGGGTGTTAATGCTAACTCACATTCTTTAGTCCATATAGATCTTGGCAGTCTTGGGTTTGTAAATTAGTAATTACATTCAGGATATTGACTGTCTTGGCTGTACCTATGATGAAAATGCAAGAAAACAATAAAAACCTTTACACTGCTAATAATCAGTTATGAATATTGGCTGTAATTCACGTATCGGGTAGACAGTAGCATAATGATTTGAATAACAGTTACCCGTTCATTGGCCAGCCCTATTTTTCACATTATCAGTTTGCTGCGCTGGGTATAGTTCGCTGGGTATTTCTCCAACTGAGAAATAGGGATTCACAATGTGCTCAGGATCATATCAGTATCAGTATATTTATTATACTCTGAAAGAGCAGCATGTTTAGGTGGTACTAAGTTACTTATGTAATGTTTACATTTTATTCATTTTTAGTTTTATATGATTTTATCCAGTTTTTATATATTGTTTTAACCAGGAATAGTGCACTTACATTTTTCGTGGCTGGCATAATGCTGCACTAGACTCGTATGTCCTCACATTTCTTTGGACTCTATCCAAGTTATCAAGCACTCAGTCAAAAACAGCTTTGCAAATGTCTTCTAATCAGTTCCTGTTGAATTTTCGATCAGGGTATTATGCTGGACGAGGCGTCTGGAGTGACTCGTTCTCAGCCTGTTATGCCTGCTGGCTATCAACCTCCCAGAATTGTTGTGTCTAGCTGGAATCGCAAGGTCAGTTTTTTTTGTATGGTTTGTTTGTTTAATAGTTTAAAAGCAGAAAAGTTCAACATACTTTGTTGAGTGTTGAATAATGCTTCTGCCCAAACTGCAGCATTGAATTATTATCTCATTGTTCATTGTTGTTTATTCCTTACTAACAAAGGTGAGTTATGATGGATGCTCCCAGCTTGCTTTTTCCCTTTCAGCCATGCTAGCAGGTTTATAGAGCTCTCTGAGTAAGGTTTGTGTGGTTGTGCTAATGTGTTTTGGCGCTGTTATTTGGTTCCTTCTTTACAGGGCAATGATCACAGCGGTGAAACCTTCCATCTCCTTCACGCCAAGAACATTCAACGGCCTCAGCTCAAGTTCAAGGAAAAAGTGGACAACAGCAACACACCGTTTGTCGCCAAAATCTTTGTCAAGCCCAATGCTATAAAACCACTGCCTTCATGTGAGTTGACTGTGAAAACCTTTTGGGTGGCTAATAAAAATAAAGCATGTCAGAGTAGTTTCTCTGTGGAAGTGTATTGAGGCTGCTAAAAATATAAAAATGTCTATTTCTTCTCATAAGTTCACACAACTACATGTTTGAGTTTTGCTATGGTGTGTGTATAAAACTATATTTAAAAAATACCAAGTCACAGACTGCCCTTCCAGTCAAAACGGCTATTAAATACAAGTTACACAGGGATTAGGTATAAGACTTGAATGGTGAAGGGAAAAGTCAAATGAAAATAAGTGATCAAACAAAGGTTTTCAAAACTCGAGCCTCCAAATTATAAAAAGATACAGGGAAAATGGGACACCTAACATCATTCAAGACGTAGTATACCACGGTAGAAACTGTGAACTTCAGATAAACAGTACTTAAATCTTCTTAAAGAGAGAAAGGAGAACATCAAATTCCACTTTTTTCAGTGCTTTAAAAAAAAGGCGTTTCTGCCCATCCTTCCACTGTGAGAGGACAACTCAACACTGCGGGTCTGAAAGAATGTGTAGCTGTCACGAAGCTGTTACTGAGAAAAGGAAATGGACAAAAAAAGAAGAACATCTGCAAATCAAACTGCTCTCAGAACAATGGACTGGCCACCCCAGAGTCCAGAGTTCAGCATCACGGATTTTCTTAGTATTGTTAGAAAAAGAAAATGCAGCCAGCCTCTATGACTAAACTTGTGTCGGTGTCGGAAAATATCCTTGCAGATTAGCTAAAAGCAAGTCTGAAAACGATGGAAGTTTTAAAACATGAACAGGGTTGACAAACTAAGTGCTGAGAAATCTGATTATTTAAATGGAAGTCGGAAAATGCAAAACTTTTAATTAATGGCTTTTTGAGAGGAATCTAAGTAAAGGTTTTCTTTTGTGTGGTACTGTATAATTCATGAATTCATGTGATGAAACCCAAAACAGTGAGAGATTCATATGTAATTGGAAAAGCAGCAAATATATAACTTGATGTGTTTTGTGTAGATTTCACAAACAAGAAGCTGCAGAAGGAGAGGCCAGAGGATTTGGATGTCCCTCCAGCACTGGCTGACTTTATCCACCAACTAAGAACACAAGAGCACATGGATGATATGTAAGGCTTTAATTTTTTTTCTATTCTTTGACCACAAGCAACATAGAGAACATTCTGTATTTAATAATGAGCGGACAAAGATGCACTGACTCATGTCCTGGTATCTTTCAGGTTCTCTCATCCTTACCAATACGAGTTAGAGCACCTTGTCATGCCAGAGATCCTGAGAAGTAGACCTGACCCCCAGGTAATCTTGTGGTCCACCTTTAGAAAATCAGCTGTACTACGTTTTAGTCTGCTTTCATAAATGGTTAATGATTTCATGTATGAGTTACAGTGAGTTGTCATATTGCCCTGTTTGTCTTGTAGCTGTATAAACCTTTGGCAGAAACCAGTTGCACGTTTATCGAGACGTTAGAGGATCTGGTTGCCTTGAATGAAAAGCTGGCCAAGACCACAGAATTTGCGGTGGACCTTGAGGTATGAATGAGTGCTGGCTGTGTAGTCACACAGCACTGTTACATGTTATGTGGATGCCAGTAATATAACCTCTATTATCATATTAACTTTCACCAACCAATGTCTTTTTTTTTTCTTCCTTTTTTCCATTTTCTAGCACCATTCCTACAGAAGCTTCCTGGGAATCACCTGCTTGATGCAGATCTCCACCAGGGAAGAGGATTTCATCATTGACACCCTGGAGCTTCGCAGTGAGATGTATATTCTGAATGAGAGCTTCACTGATCCCACCATTGTGAAGGTGAATTTGTCCTCTTAGTTGGTCTCTGACTTCCACACAGCACTGTATCTAGAGTGATATTTGTATTTACATATACAGAGATCTTCAAATATTATGGACAGTGTTTCAGTATTTCCATAAGAAATTAAGTTCACGTTCCAATTCACAGAGCAATATAACTGTTTTAGACAATCATGTGGTTTTAGATTATAAATAATAGCCCTTTTTCATTTGTGACACACACGATCTTGTTCAACGCTTGTGTTTGCTCTTGTAGGTTTTCCATGGTGCTGACTCTGACATTGAATGGCTTCAGAAAGACTTTGGTGTCTATGTGGTCAACATGTTTGACACGCACCACGCTGCTCGCTCCTTGAACCTTGGTAGAAACTCGCTGGACCATCTCCTAAAACTGTACTGCAGTGTGGACTCAAATAAACGCTACCAGCTTGCTGATTGGAGAATACGGTAATCCATAAACAACCTAACATTTTTTTCTTTTTTGCATTATAGCGTCAAGTACGTTCAGTTTCCCAAAATCTGATTACATTAGAGTAACTCTTCATGTGATCCCTGTCAGACCCTTGCCAGAAGAGATGCTGAAATATGCCCAAGCGGATACTCATTACCTGCTGTATGTGTACGATCGAGTAAGAGCAGACCTGTTTGACGCGGCTAATGGGCAGTCTAACTTGATACAAGTCGTCTGGTCCAAAAGCAAAGATCTCTGCCTCAAGGTACGGTTGCACCTTTCAATGTGTAACAGCAGTTGTGGTGGGAAAGAATATGCTAATGGTCAAATGTGAGGTCATGCATTTTATGAACAATAGACATGATGCTAGTTGCACAAATGGACAGGGACAAGGCCAAGGACATGTTTTTGCTATGAGAACAAACCAGAAACAAAGCTTTTGTGTGCAAGCTACCACCCATAGGACTCATCTCACAGAAATATAAAATTAGCTTTTTTTTCCCCCTCAAGGAAGAGTTCTATGTTCTCATTGAAGCCTGAAAAATGACTTAATATTTTGGAAAAAAAATTAAGTCACTATTTAGAGACACTAATTTGCTGTCATGACATTTCTGAGTATATAAACAACTGCATGTTTAATTACAAAGACAAAGTTAAATGCAGTGGAGGGTGTGAAATGTTGAATACAAATAAAAGCACTCACAGTTGTTGACAGTATTTTTAAATGTGGTGCTACTGTTCCAACGTATTACATGTCAGAAAAATATTGTGACATTGCGCATCATGAAAACATCTTTAAGTGTTGTGCTATTACATTTCTGGCTCTTCTTCCGCTGCTTGGCAAGAATGGGATTCTATATGGTTTTATCATGTAAACATGTACCATTCACTTCCAGGTCCACTCATTACATACTGAATGTTTATAAATAAAAAAAATGATAATAAAAAGAGATATTGGATAGAATTTATTTTACACCGGCACATGTTGCTTATTTTTAATCAGATGTGACACAATTTTGCTTCACTTCAGAAATACGTGAAGCCCATCTTCACTGAGGAATCATATATGGAGCTTCACAGAAAACAGAAGAAAAGCTTCAACAGCCAGCAGCTGGTTGCTTTCCGTCTCCTTTTCAGCTGGAGAGATAAATTGGCCAGAGAGGAGGATGAGAGCACTGGGTAATACAAACCTCTTTACAAACAAAACAACAAAAATAACTCTTTTTTTTTTTCTTTAAATGTGTGAATTTGTTTTCTTTATTCTTTTATAGGTATGTTTTACCCAACCACATGATGATGAAGATCGCTGAGGAGTTGCCAAAGTAGGTTTCCACACAGCTCTGTCTGTTTTCAGTACAAACCTTGTTGACTACTTGCAGCATTAGCAAACACTACATTACAATACTGTGAGTTGCACAGCTACAATGTACATAACTTATATCCATCCATTTTCCAAGCCGCTTCTCCGTCAGGGACATAACTTATATTCTGAAGTAATTTCTTTTGTGGTTTTACAAATACTGGAGTTCATTATTAGCATCATCACCACTGGATACTGGTTTCTTTTTCTGTTCCTTTTCTTTAACATTTTTTTTTTCTTTTTTAGGGAACCTCAAGGTATCATTGCGTGCTGTAACCCCACACCCCCACTAGTGCGGCAGCAGATAAATGAGCTCCATCAGCTCATCAAGCAAGCGAGGGAAATCCCACTGCTCAAGGTCAGTGAGGTGTTGTCTGGCTTTATTCTATGTTCAGTATGTTTCATATTGAATTGTAGTTGCACCATAACATCAAAATCAAATCTGTTTTTCTTCTTCTTTTTAAGTGGTAGATTCTTGTATTATTGTGTTGCAACAGGCTATGTTTCATGCATATCCATTCATAAAGGAAAGGTCTCAAATAATGCTATTAATGAAGTTGATTTTTATTTGTCATCAGGCTGAGGTGGTAGCTGAAAAGAAGAAATCTTTGACACCAAAAAGAAAGGTATGTTGAAGTTAATGCAGTTGTTAAATCGGGTACAGTCAACTCGTATAAATATGAGGTTACACCCATGTAAGCTTTTGTCATTAATCACAATGAGTAAAACCTCATAATAATGTAATAATGTAAACTCAGAGGAGCCAGAAGGTTGTGGAGCTGCACAGATTAGGAAATGGTTCTAAAAAAATTGTCGTCAGTTGAGAACACCATCAGGCACAACTGGGGGGATAATAAAGTTTAAAACCAATTAATCTAACCCTTGTACAGTGAGGAGGATGTTAAGAGAGGCAATAAGGAACCCAAAGATCACAATTTCAGGACTACGCAGTTTAGTTGAATCAATTTCAAAATCCACTCTGATGCCAACTATATGACCAGAGTTTTTATTTATTTATTTTATTTATTTATTTTTTGGGAGGAATTCCACAAAAAAGCCTTTCCTGAGACAAAGCCACAAAATGCAGCACCTGAACGGTGCATAATGCCACGATAACTACAAATGAAACGTTTTGGTCATGCACGTCACTGTCTTTGGTGAAAAACGAGGCTGCATGCAATGAAAGGCCTCTGGCACCCACTGTCAAATATGGTGGTGTGTCACTGATGCTTTGGTTCTGTTTTACTGCTAGTGTTTCAGAGCTAGTGCTTCTTTTTGTTAAAATCTTTATCACAGTGAATTCCACTAAATACCAGGACATTTTAGCCCAAAATCCACCTGCCTCTGAAACTCAGTCATAGATGGACCTTTCAGCAAGAAAATGCCCCAAACACAAATCAAAAGCTACACAAAAATGGTTGCAGGAACACAAAACCAGGAAGCAGTGAAAACTGGGGGTGTGTATTCAAGAGGTTAGTCCACAAGCAAAGAACCAAAAACATCAAGGAACTTATTAAGTGTTACAGAAAGCGGCTCAGTGCCGTTAGCCTCGGGGGAAGCTTCAGCAAATCTCAGTAATGGGGTGCCAGTATTTTTGAAAACTGTTTTCAAAATTAAAGATACGTTATTAAAGAAAACACAAAGTGCAAAAATTTAGATTTGATTTCATTTTTATGAAACGTGCCAATAGTTGGTGTGTTAGTGTGTGTTACCAGGAGAAGCATGGTAAAATAAAGGTATTGGCAAGATTTATGTACTTCATAACGTAACACTATTAACTCTTCTGCAGTCTGAATCGACGTTGTTTGGGCCTCATGATACCTCTCATGTGTCCGAGAGTGACCTTATGGAACTTTCTTTACAAGGTAGGTTTGATAATTAAATTATATAGTTATAAGAATTGCTTTAAGAACTAAATGCACTCACTGGCCACTTTTGCAGGAGCCCATACTTTCTGTGTTCTACTTGTTGGTTAGACAGACTGCAGCTCATCTGTTGCCATAAACAAACACATCCCAGTGTCTTCAATGGTCTTTTTTTTCCCCCCCAAACCTCAGAGCTGCTCTTGTCTGCAGTTAATGAAATTTTCTTGGAGGCTAAATGATTAAATAATTTGCTAATTTATAATGAACACAGAAATTAGTTTTCATCACTTTCTCATCGTTCTTTTTATCAAAGAATATTTATTATTCCCACCCTCATAGTTCAACAGTTTTGGTGATGGATGATAAACCATGGCTCGTGTTTTATAAAATTAACACTGTTGTACTTGAGTTTAGTTGAAATTTGCATTTTTATCAACCATTTTCATCAGTTAACTTGTTAATTCCTCATACTATAATGCCACTTCACTCTCCTTCCCCTGGTAGGGGATGTAGCATAGTTAGGTACAGAAGGACTCGCAGAAACTTTGTACCCTGTGCCGTTTCTTCTTGCGAGATAAGCGATCACTGTATATGTATTTAATACAACATTGATGGCACAAATCTTGGCTGAGCAGTTTTAGAAAGTCGGTCTCGATTATATTACTTGTTTCACATTTGGAACTTCAGCACTCCAACTTGACTTCTTCAAGGTTCATGAAAAGCTAAGGTGCATGTTTTGTAACGTCTGCTCAGTTATAGGGATCTAGAGAAACATGTTGTAGATTAATGGCTAAAAGGATTATTTTTACACTACTGAGGTTTTATTCATTTCCTTTCTCTGATGTTCAAATAGAAACCCCAACCAAAGGCGGAGACCTTTTCTCAGAGGAAGATCTCGCTGCTGGCCTTGTAGCTTCTGCAAAAATCAGCCTATTTGCGGTAAGAATTAATTGAATGTGCCATATGCTAAAATGAAAAGAGCCCTCTAACCAGATTTGATATGGGAATTTATGATTCTTACCACAAAGACGGTTTCATCCTCACCAGCACATCCGTGTTTGCACTAGGTACTTTGATCTAAATTATCCAAACTGTTCAGTGCTCCTGACAAGATTTGCTATAAAGTTGTATTAGTAGTTAAGTGATAACCATAATGTCCCCAGAGTCATTTTGCTCTTTTTGTTGAAGGAGGATGAGGGGGTGGGCAACTCTGGTCACCTCACTGTGGCCCAACAGAAGGCATGCAGCATCTTGGAGTCTTTTGAGAACCCTTTCCGAATGGTATGATGTGTATAACTATGATCTTCAATAACTGGCAGTTATTTCTAAGAGATTTAGTTTTTCATCAACTTTTTTACTAATACATGAATTCCTGTTTTCAGTATTTACCCTCAAAGGATATTCACATCTCCAAAAATGCAAAATATGACCCTTCAACAAAGATTTATGAGGTAAATATCAGCTTCCTACCACCATTTGAGCTTAATGCTGCTTCGTGTATCAGCTGGGCTGTTCTTTTTTGTCATAATAGATTGTTAATTGGCAAAAGGCAACGGGATTCTGTCAAATTAAATCATGACTGGACTGAAAAATACTGCTGTTATTCTCAAAAAATGTTTAAACACAAATATGTTTAAAATAACAATGTACTATAAAGTTTAAACTGAGTTGTGTTGTAATTGGTTTACTATTTACTGATGTACTGAGGGACTGTGGAAAAGACTCTGGACCCCTCTAGACAATAAATTAGAGGTTTTCAATTTAAGGGTACTGCAACATTCTTGTTTATATTAGTATTTGGCTGTGTGCACCTGAGTTACTGTTACAAGCCTTTTACTGATAGCCAACATGTGCCTCTGGGTAATTCAGAAGACTTAAAATTCATTTAATTTCTGTTCAGTTTCATGACTCTTCCCTCCTTCTCTTTTAACAGATTAGTAATCGTTGGAAGCTACAGAGCATTGAGAAGCAGCAGAAAGAGGCTCAAGCTAAACAAGAAGCTAAAAAACAAGCAAAGAAAGCTAAAGGTATCTACAGATTAGAGGTCTGCACTCCTGCTGGACCAGTGGGACCAATCAAAGTATCTTGTGTCGTGGGACTAATCTTCAGTGTTGCATGTGGGAGCTGGAAACCAGCCCACTGTAGGCAGGAATGGGACGAAGCACGCTTGAAAAGAATAAACCTGCGAATTAAAGAATAGCCTAAATAAAGTAAAACTAAATCATGAGCAATATAATAAAACAATAAAACAGTGAAAATTTTGGTCATTTTAAAGAGTTGCAAAGCAGCCAGTCACGTGAACAACATGCACATTTTTGTAGCTTACAGAGATGAGGGATCCTTCAGTCCGATGGCCACAGCTGCCAAATAACCAATGTGTGGTTTAATTCGTGCTTTGTGTTTACTGGGAATAAATGGCGTTTGCTGAAGCTACTTTACAGTGTGCCTGATGACCATGATTGCTGTGTTGTTTCAGCAGAGAATAATGTGATTGTGCATAGACTAATGAATCATATTGGCTGTCAGTTCACCTTGATGGAATTGCATGGGTGGGAGTGGGCCAAACCGTATCGTTTGCGGGCGGGCGGGCATGGGACTAATGATTCTAATTTTTGCGTGAGCTGGTAAGAATGGGATGAAATCTTGTGGTAGTGGGACTGTCCTCTGCAGACCTTTGCTTCAGATTACATACTCTTTATTGAAAACTCTGTAAAAATCAGTGTGTATTTTCTCTTGAGAGAATAATGTATGATTTGTCTCCCTTTCTTTCAGAGGAGCTTAAAAAGGCCAAACAGAGCTATCAAGAGTCCCTGCAGAACGTCAGTACTGTTAGGCAGCAACTTATGGTAAATGGTTTAAATAAGAGGTCTACGTATACATGTGTTTCTCACTGTGGAGCTTGGATTGATCTTCTGTATTTCACATCACTACCATTTCCATTGTATTCACCCTTTCCGTCACCAGGAATCAAAGCATGGAGGACAGAAGAGGGAGAGGGTTGCCAGTGAAGCCGGGGAAGAAACTCAAAAACCGAACGAGAAAGTGATGAAAACTGAGAAAGAGACTCCCCCTGCAGTTCAGACGCCTCCTGCACCTTCACAGAAGAAGCAGAAGCAGAAGCAAAAGCAGAAGCAGCAAGAGCCTGAAGATGCACAGCAGGAAGAGTCTGCTGCCTTTACACCCTTTGACTACAACCAGTCAAATTTCAAAGTTTTCGCTGGTATGATTACATCTTTTTGTTGTGTATGTTTAAGAAGTGATGAATCCATGGTCTACCCAGAGATACGTTTTAGGTACTTTTGCAAGGTTGGAGAGTTTATAGAGCATCAATTTAATATGATTATTTTACATATGTTTTGTATGTGTGTGAGAGATGGGTCTGTTTTTCTGATGTTTACTTTATTCTTCAGGGGGAAAATCCAAGGACTCCACTCAGTTTGACCCAAACAGACAAACTCATGATTTCAAACGAAAGGTAACAATGAATGCTATACTTTTTTAAGCTTGAGGCTACAGGCCCACAGACATATTTGTGTTTGGATCACTTGATATTAGAAGTGGGCAATGACTGTATGTTGTCATTATTGTGATTTAATTAAGCCACTGTATGCTTTTCTGAGCATATCATGAACATCATCAGTACCACCTGCAGGTTTCATTACAAAGAGTATGAATAACAGTCAGCAATAAGAGTAAAAAGAAAGAAAAATCATACTAAAGCATTTGCTCTCAGCAGTCCTTGTACCAAAGCATATCACTACTGTTGGAAGAAAACCTTGTATCTCCATTTTTGACATTTTTCAGTTTTTGACATAATTTGAAAATGCATGTTACTCTTTACATTGTATGTACATTTCATGATGAACAGACTAAAAGAAATGGCCCAAAATGACTTGGGAAAGCGTCTGGTTCCATTGACTTAGATTAAAGGTAAAGTAGGTTTTGTCCTTCTCCTGTGAAGTTACCATTTTGGAGATATGAGGTTTTCTTCTGACAACAGCGATATGTACTTTTTAACATGCACACTAATATAAACAAATGCTTTGATCATACATTCCATTTAAAGCCTTTTGCTGTATACTACTCATGCAGTAAATAGATACCTCCCTAAGACGAAACACAGCACTTATCTAGTACAGTAGAAGCTCATATACTGTGGTGTTATCACTCAAGCAGCCAGTGTTTTATGATGATTTTCTCACCATACAGTAACAGCACTTCACCTGGAGAAAAAGCTGTGACCTTTTATTCTCTTCAGTTGTTGTAATTTGAACACTATGAAGCTATTTGACTTTGGGCCAGTAAGGGTGGGCAGTGCATGTTTGCTTGACCCCAAACTCCTCCTGTGAGGACAACCACTTACACATGAGCCTGCTAAGTACTAGTTTTATTGGTTCACTTTTGATATGCCTGCATTAATTAGGGTGTGCTTTATGTAAATGTGTATCAGAGGAGAAACTGCAAATGCTAAGTAGATACGGTGCTTCGCCCACCCCTACTAAATATGTCCTTATACAGTAGGAAAAAGCACTGATGTACTACTATTATTATTGTTAATGTTGTTGTTGTTGTTATTATTATTATTATTATTATTATTATTATTATTATTATTTTTTTTATATTTATTTATTCCTTCCTTCCTTCCTTCCTCCCCAGAAAAACCCAAAAAGTCAGAAGAAAAATGTTGGTGGTAAGAGCATGTCCTACCTACAAGCAAAATCTGAGAGGTAATAATCTACACCACTCATTTCTTGCAAAGTCCCTTTTATGTCCACTAATACTGTCTCTCACATCCAACTCCATAGTTACGTCATTTCTGTTTTTCATGCATTATATTTTAAATCTACATTTTCAGAGGATTTCGACATGACTGGCCCAAGAGATGAGGATCCCTACTGGACACTTGTTTTTTCCCCTGTCTATATGTGTATTGCTTTGTTTTTTATGTGGGTCATTTTATCAAAATATATATAGCACACTCACAAAATGCCACACAATGCTGTATATAAATTTTTGAAGACCCTTGATTAAATTGAAATTATAAATGCTGTTGTCTCTTTCCTTTAAGTTTTCTCATACCTGCTGTGAGGTCTTAGACGAGGGGTAAAATGCGTTCACTGGATCAGTGATTCGTAGCACGTTTTGAAAGGGAAAAAAAAAGGCAGAGATTAAGATTAATAAAGCATCAAAGGAGAAACATTTGAGTTGCATGGAATCGACCATCACAGTAAGGGCTAATTTCCCAGGCCCAGATTAAGCCTAAGCTTAGACCATTTAGTTGTTTTTATTTTATTTATTCTTTTTAATGGTGAAACACTTTTGGTCTTGCAATTTCTTTCAAAACTAAGGCTTAATCCATGGCAACGAAACCAGACAAACAGATGAATTCTGTGTTGCTAGTTTCTGTGTTTCAAAAATCTCTAAATATAATTTTATTGTAATTATATTTTGCTGTATCTGCAAATTCATCGGGATTAAAAAATATAGACTTACATTGTTAAATTTGGCCCCTGTCCAACATTATTATACAGAAAACACTCCTTATAACGTCGGTATGAGTGGGCGGGGCCAAACGACCGTAGGCGGGATCAGAGTATGTATGTAAATGCAGTTTTTTCAGGCTGTTTTTGCAGCTCAGCATCCATATACCGTCTGAAATGTGGAGTCGGGGGACGTTGTAAAAAAAATAAACAATGTTTACACGCCACATCAAACTGTATTACTTAAAACGCGCAGCTCCCAAAATCTGGATATGCAGTTTCTTAAGACGGTGCCTCAAACGTTATAAAACAGCTGATAGCACAGCAGTGCGAGATGGTACGCTGTGCTCTGGATGAGCTCAAACAGCGAGACGCCGATTTTAGCAAATCACAAATTCTCGAACGGCTTCCTCCTTCGAGTCGTGTGTCCGTCGCGGGTACTCGTAGTAATGTCCTCTCCCGCTTGCCGTAGCGGACGTTTTTGAATCGGCGGCTCCTGCTCGCTGTTTTTCAGCTTTCAGAGCTGCGTCTATATTTTTGTTGCTTTCATCCGACCTGAAGTTTCTACGATGAACGTCCAACCTTCAAATCCCAATAACCCGATCGTGTTCTTTGACGTGACCATCGGAGGGCAGGTAAGCGCGCGGCAGAGCGTGGTCGCGGTACCGCCGCTGGTGCCTCTGTCATGATGAGTACTGCGAGTTTATAGAGGGACCCGCGTGTTTCTGTTCAGGGTGGTCCCCCAGCTGCTGGTGTCGGGGTAACGGTTCCTTTGCTAGCTTAGCCTAGCTGTGCTCTCAGGGTCTCGAGCGCACTATGAAGCCCCCCGGTCGGTTATTCTGCTGTCCGCCTTACACGAAGCGCGAAGCGGCTTTCGGCCCTCGGCAGCGTGTAATGTTGGCTGTGGCTGTAGTTCAGTTCGGTTATTTCAGCTGTCCGTCTGTGTGGCTTCGGCGTCCTGCTGGACCGAGGCAGCGGCTCGTGAGCGGCTCGTTCTCTGAACCGGTTGTTTTCAGTAAATCGGGCGAAGCCGGTTCTCCGGTTCTGCCTCCTAGCCGGATCAGAGCGCTTTTAACACTAAACCCAGCTAAGCACACGTTGGAGGTGAAGATGCGCGATAAAAGAGAGACACTCGTCTCTTCTCTCCGCGGAGTTCGGCCGTTTCAGAGTATTTGGGGACCCAGTCGGACTGTTTGAGATGACAAGTGCCAGTGGAATGACTGGGGGTTCAGTCCCGAAGTGGCAGCTCCGCCGTCAGGTGATGGCATGTACTGCACTTAGCGAGTGGCCCAGGCCGCTGGATTAGTGGCACTCGCCGGTGGCCCAGGCCGCTGGGTTAGTGGCACTCTCCGGTGGCACAGGCCGCTGGGTTAGTGGCACTCGCCGGTGGCCCAGGCCGCTGGGTTAGTGGCACTAGCCGGTGGCCCATGCCGCTGGGTTAGTGGCACTCGCCGGTGGCCCAGGCCGCTACGTTAGTGGCACTCGCCGGTGGCCCAGGCCGCTGGGTTAGTGGCACTCGCCGGTGGCCCAGGCCGCTGGGTTAGTGGCACTCTCCGGTGGCACAGGCCGCTGGGTTAGTGGCACTCTCCGGTGGCCCAGGCCGCTGGGTTAGTGGCACTCGCCGGTGGCCCAGGCCGCTGGGTTAGTGGCACTCTCCGGTGGCCCAGGCCGCTGGGTTAGTGGCACTCGCCGGTGGCCCAGGCCGCTGGGTTAGTGGCACTCGCCGGTGGCCCAGGCCGCTGGGTTAGTGGCACTCGCCGGTGGCCCAGGCCGCTGGGTTAGTGGCACTCGCCGGTGGCCCAGGCCGCTACGTTAGTGGCACTCGCCGGTGGCCCAGGCCGCTGGGTTAGTGGCACTCGCCGGTGGCCCAGGCCGCTGGGTTAGTGGCACTCTCCGGTGGCACAGGCCGCTGGGTTAGTGGCACTCTCCGGTGGCCCAGGCCGCTGGGTTAGTGGCACTCGCCGGTGGCCCAGGCCGCTGGGTTAGTGGCACTCTCCGGTGGCCCAGGCCGCTGGGTTAGTGGCACTCGCCGGTGGCCCATGCCGCTGGGTTAGTGGCACTCGCCGGTGGCCCAGGCCGCTGGGTTAGTGGCACTCGCCGGTGGCCCAGGCCGCTGGGTTAGTGGCACTCTCCGGTGGCCCAGGCCGCTGGATTAGTGGCACTCGCCGGTGGCCCAGGCCGCTGGGTTAGTGGCACTCTCCGGTGGCACAGGCCGCTGGGTTAGTGGCACTCGCCGGTGGCCCAGGCCGCTGGGTTAGTGGCACTAGCCGGTGGCCCATGCCGCTGGGTTAGTGGCACTCGCCGGTGGCCCAGGCCGCTGCGTTAGTGGCACTCGCCGGTGGCCCAGGCCGCTGGGTTAGTGGCACTCGCCGGTGGCCCAGGCCGCTGGGTTAGTGGCACTCTCCGGTGGCACAGGCCGCTGGGTTAGTGGCACTCTCCGGTGGCCCAGGCCGCTGGGTTAGTGGCACTCGCCGGTGGCCCAGGCCGCTGGGTTAGTGGCACTCTCCGGTGGCCCAGGCCGCTGGGTTAGTGGCACTCGCCGGTGGCCCATGCCGCTGGGTTAGTGGCACTCGCCGGTGGCCCAGGCCGCTGGGTTAGTGGCACTAGCCGGTGGCCCAGGCCGCTGGGTTAGTGGCACTAGCCGGTGGCCCAGGCCGCTGGGTTAGTGGCACTCGCCGGTGGCCCAGGCCGCTGGGTTAGTGGCACTCGCCGGTGGCCCAGGCCGCTGGGTTAGTGGCACTCGCCGGTGGCCCAGGCCGCTGGGTTAGTGGCACTCGCCGGTGGCCCAGGCCGCTGGGTTAGTGGCACTCGCCGGTGGCCCATGCCGCTGGGTTAGTGGCACTCGCCGGTGGCCCATGCCGCTGGGTTAGTGGCACTCGCCGGTGGCCCAGGCCGCTGGGTTAGTGGCACTCGCCGGTGGCCCAGGCCGCTGCGTTAGTGGCACTCGCCGGTGGCACAGGCCGCTGGGTTAGTGGCACTCGCCGGTGGCCCATGCCGCTGGGTTAGTGGCACTCGCCGGTGGCCCAGGCCGCTGGGTTAGTGGCACTCTCCGGTGGCACAGGCCGCTGGGTTAGTGGCACTCGCCGGTGGCCCAGGCCGCTGGGTTAGTGGCACTCGCCGGTGGCCCATGCCGCTGGGTTAGTGGCACTCGCCGGTGGCCCAGGCCGCTGGGTTAGTGGCACTCGCCGGTGGCCCATGCCGCTGGGTTAGTGGCACTCGCCGGTGGCCCAGGCCGCTGGGTTAGTGGCACTCGCCGGTGGCACAGGCCGCTGGGTTAGTGGCACTCGCCGGTGGCCCATGCCGCTGGGTTAGTGGCACTCGCCGGTGGCCCAGGCCGCTGGGTTAGTGGCACTCGCCGGTGGCCCATGCCGCTGGGTTAGTGGCACTCGCCGGTGGCCCAGGCCGCTGCGTTAGTGGCACTAGCCGGTGGCCCAGGCCGCTGGGTTAGTGGCACTCGCCGGTGGCCCAGGCCGCTGGGTTAGTGGCACTCGCCGGTGGCCCAGGCCGCTGGGTTAGTGGCACTCGCCGGTGGCCCAGGCCGCTGGGTTAGTGGCACTCGCCGGTGGCCCAGGCCGCTGGGTTAGTGGCACTCGCCGGTGGCCCAGGCCGCTGCGTTAGTGGCACTCGCCGGTGGCCCAGGCCGCTGGGTTAGTGGCACTCGCCGGTGGCCCAGGCCGCTGGGTTAGTGGCACTCGCCTGATTGCCCCCTTGGCCTTCATCCATACAGTCAAGAGCTCTCAGCGTTACATCTGTTAAAGTGGGCAACTTCATATGTGTTAAAACAGAAAATGTCTCCCTGATTGCAACATCGGTAATTCATAGTTTAGTTCAGAGAAATATAATCACCATAACTTTTTTATATGATTTAAAAGTCAGCAGTGCTAGTTAAGAGGGCCTGGGTTTGATTCACCGGCTGGACGACTGGAGTCCTTTCTGTGTGGACTTTGCATGTTCTCATGGAATGAATACATTTACAGACAACTAGGAGTGAAGAAATGTATGTGTGTATAACCAATGATTGGGGGGGGTGTGTGTGTGTGTGTGTGTGTGTGTGTGTGTGTGTGTGTATGTATGTATGTGTATATATATATATATATATATATATATATATATATATATATATATATATATATATATATATATATATATATATATATATATTATACACACATACATTATGACCACCTCCTTGTTTCTCATTGTCCGTTTTATCAGCTCAGCTTACTGTATAGGTGCACTTTGTAGTTCTATGATTACAGACTGTAGTACATCTGTTTCTATTAGACACTCCTACCTTGTCAGTCCACTTTGTAGATGTGAAGTCAGAGACGACAGCTCATCTGCTGCTGCACAGCTTGTGTTGGTCATCCACTGGTCCTTCATCAGTGGTCACAGGACGCTGTTGGTGGACTATTCTCAGTCCAGCAGTGGCAATGAGGCGTTTAAAAACGCTCAGCACTGCTGTGTCTGATCCACTCACACCAGCGCAACACACATTAACATACCACCACCACCACCACCACCACATCAGTGTTACTACAGTGCTGAGAATGACATACCGCCCAAATAGTACCTGCTCTGTGAGGGTTCATGGGGGTCTGACCACTGAAGAACAGGGTAAAAGGGGGTAACAGAAACAGATGCACTACAGTCTGTAACTGTAGATCTACAAAGTGCAGCTATACAGTAAGTGGAGGTGATAAACTGGACAATGAGTGTAGAAACAAGGAGGTGGTCATATTGTTATGCTGGATCGGTGTAAGTATGTTATATATTAATAATGCAATAACAAGTGGACTATGGCTCAAGGGTAGATTTAAATAAATAAGTGTTATGATCTTGATGGAATTTTTTCAGTGCCTGCCACTGTTGATTTCTAACAAAACAAACCCCCTAAATCACATCTCTCGAAGTTGTAAATCAAGAGGAGAGCTCTTGTGAGTGTTGGGGTGAACATCAGAAAAGGCAGGATGGCACTTGCTGGACCTGTTGATAGGATTGGCAGTAGTGCTAATTTATATGTTAAATATAAGCGGATGAAGTTCTTTAAGAACTGGACTAAAAACCAAAGTGTTGTGCCTTTTTACTGAAAATCCTAACCTTGTAGCAAATCTGTGATTATCTGGGCGCGTCTGTATCAGTGCATCCATGACCTCTGAAGATTTAAGATGTTTTTAACCGAACTCTTAACGACCTTTTTGAGCAGACGCTTCATTTGGTGTTATAACACTACAGCAAATTACAGTCAAGCTTGTATTGTATTTTCATGCACTCTGTGACTCTCCGTCCCACATCTCTCTAGTTATAGTGTGAAACGCATGGTTTTCTTCTGAAGGCTTCACTATGTGAGTAGCTTTTCTTTGACCCTGCTAGTGTAATGCTGCTTTTTGAAAGAAAACTTACATGCGATTCATGGTTGTGTGAGCGTCAGGCCAAAGACGGTGCTCGTTCACTTTCCCACACTTCTTTATGGCAGCTCTAGACTGACGTGTCATTGAATCCTTCAGTAAATGAAGGCCTAACTCTGTTAAGTCTGTTAGCCTGTTAGCTGTCTGCTGAGTTGGCTGTAAACATAATTCACTGTTCTTGTGCAGCTTTACTTTAGAATAGCTTCTTTTATTTCTAAGATTAGTTCAGATGTCCATATATTCGAATAAACAAACACATGCTGTCAGAGTGATGAGCTTCCTCATTTACCCCCCCCCCCCCCCCCCCCCCGTTGTAACTGTTAACTGTCATTAAGTAACTGCTTTACATAACACGGACAAAACGTAAAGAAAGTGCATTTCAGTGAATGAAAACTGTTTATCTTGCTCCAAAAATTCCATTACAGTGACATTGAAACAAATTGCACTGATATTTCAGTTTCATTCCATCAACAACAAATTTTTTATGTTGAGGTAACTACTGGCTCTCTTTGGATGGAGAGGTATAATTAAATTAAGTTCATACAACACATTTACAATCTGGACTGTAACATTTGAAGCTGTCAATCAGTTGGTCAGCGAGAAAACATATCTGCTTTTTATTGTTTTTAACCATGGATGGTTTACAGTAACGTAGTTTCAGTTTGTACCAGAGGGGGGCGACAAAGCCCAGGCCTCTTTTACATAGTCCTCCCAAAAAAAAGCAAACTGAAGTCTCTCTCTCTCTCTCTCTCTCTCTCTCTCTCTCTCTCTCTCTCTCTCTCTCTCTCTCTCTCTCTCTCTCTCTCTCTCTCTCTCTCTCTCTCTCTCTCTATCTCTATATATATATATATATATATATATATATATATATATATATATATATATATATATATAGAATGTGTGTGTGTGTGTGTGTGTGTGTGTGTGTGTGTGTATAGTGATAAATGTCAAATCATTTTTTCTTTCAAGTTTGAAGGCTGATTTTTGCTCCTGGGTGCTTAATTGCTGTCTTAAACTATCCTTTATGGTCGGAACACGACACTCACTCACCAAACAGTGGAACGTTTCACCAATCTGTCATGGGACAGTGGGAGAAAGTTTCTGGTTGGCTGTTTTTAGCAGCTGGAAAAGCACGGCCGCAGTTTTTGTAATAGTCATAATTTAAGAAAGAAAAGATTATTTTTAGCTGTCTGGTGACGAGCGCTCGGCTATGCCGTTACAAATGTTAAACGTGTGTGGTTGGTTAGTGTAGTGGGTAACACCTCAGCCTTCTACACTGTAGACTGGGGTTCAATCCCCACCTGGGTAAGCACCCTACACTATACCAATAAGAGTCCTTGGGCAAGACTCCTAACACCACCTTCGCCTACCTGTGTAAAAATGATCAAACTGTAAGTCGCTCTGGATAAGAGCGTCAGCCAAATGCCATAAATGTAAACAAGTGGCTAAAAGAAGTGCTAAACCGTTTAGTTTCTCAACAAACACTAGCTAGCAGACGGCTGGATTTCTCTGTACTATCACAGTAGTTTAAGGGGTGTACCGCAATTTATCAACACCAGACAAACAAGAGTTCTCCTTTTACACCTGTTTAAACTGAAAGCAGTATCATCAGTGCGCTGTGCTGTGTGAGTGACAGAGCAATGCTTCAAGTTAGCCAGCTGCTAAAAACAGCTAGCCTGGAAAGATGGCTCTCTCCCGCTCTCCAATGCCTCACAGCTTCCTCGGTTTACCTTCATTTAAATCAGGGCTGTAACTCACGTGAACCCATTTCTTTCACTTTCGTAGCTCGGGAATGCACTAATACTAAAATCTGACTTTTTGAGCGCTGCAACAGTGGTGTGGTTGTGAGGATTGTGATCTAACGCTGCTAAAGCTTGTTAGGATGTACAGAAAGAGGTGAGTTCACTCTAAGCCAGTATAGTAACACCACTGATCTCCTCACTTGCACTTGGTCACAGAGAACAGATTACCGGTCGCTCCACTCAAACAGGGAATGTATAACTCTGTGTTTCAGCTATTGCTAAAGACTCATCTTACTCGTGCCCCCTTCTCTAATGGTCGAAAAACTTGGAAGTGTGCCCTTTCCTTGCAGTAGAAAACACCACCAGGGCTTTCGCTGAACGTGGAAGTGTGATGGTGTATTATATCGCTTTATGGAGGAAAGGTTTTATCACATAATTATCATTTTAGATATATATAATGCATACGTATACTGTTACCTCTTCTTTTTGCTGAAATCATTTAATAAAAAGTGCACGTAAGTTTCAGTGCATTAAAAGTTTCTTCTGCTTTTTCCGTCTGTAGCAGAACATTCATACATACACAATGTAAAGAGAGAAAACAATAAGCTCTGCATAATGACTTCACAGCTGTTACTGATATTTAGCCGCAAATTGTGAAGGGCTCAAAAAAACCTGACAGAGCAAAATGGGAAGTATGAAACTTGTTTTCTGACATTAAATCAAGTCTTTGGAAAATATTTGAAGGCGGAAATGTTTGTAATGGCATTTATTTATTCATTCATTCATTGTCATGAATTAATTTGACAGAAATCCAAAGGCAGCTGCATTGTGTGACTAGGCCTTTATTTATACTGGGAGACTTTGCTTTAGTCACTGAGCACCGCATATTATACTTGGCGACTGATATGAAGTGAGTCTGTTTTCTTGTGTGAAATGTTTTGACGGTGACTGTGCTGGTGAAAGTCGGTGCACTCGCTCCACTTCCCACACCTCGAAGGAGACCTGTGTGTCTGTGTTTTCGTCTTGTAAACACTTCATATTTCAGGGATGTGAAGATGCTTATATTGCGCAATTTGAGATGCTAATGTTTCATATGTTACATGTTTGATCAATTTACTCCGCAGACTTGCAGTTCAGTCTATGTGGAGAAAGTAAACTTAGTTAATGGTGTTTAAGCAGTAGCTGGACTTCCCCGTTTGTCAGGCTCACCGACAGACAGTCTCCTCCCTCCGCCTCTGCTCACCTGAGAACCAGATATGCTGACAAAGGTCAGCCGGCATGGCGTAGTCTGTAGGCTGTGAACAAAAGGTTTAGTGATGGGCCTTGACTGGTCCTGGTAAGCACATGCCATCATGATAGTTAAGTAAATGCTTTAGTGAAAAATCTCATTTGCGCAGTTTCCCCTCTCAGACCTTGTCAATCACGTATGATGACTGAAATGGGCTTCTTTACTTTTGCAGTGGAGCCACGAGTATCAAGTAGTTCACCAAAAAATGGTTGTGTTTTTATGTACATTGCGGTGTCCGAGGTCACCATTTGGTTTGTATCAGTTCCATTCAGAACGACTGTTAAGTACAGCTAACCCTTTTTATTAGTTGGAGGAAGGATGCTGGAAACATGTCATAGAGACGTACACAAAGCCCTCCAAATCAAGGTATATCAGTTGTATCAGTGTTTGATTACTCATTGACTTTTGTGCTTTCTGCTGCCTCTTTAACTCTTCCACCCTTCTAATCTTAAATGCAGCGAGTTTATGCCGTCCTAACAAAAGCTGTTCTCAAAGATCTCAATGACATTATGTTCCCCTTTGAAGAGGTACTGCCTAAACTCAGCTCAGCTTCCTGAGATTCTTCTGAGCAGATTAGAAGATTATCCACTCGCGTAAGTTAGTGGGAATTTAAAAGGATGTAAGTGAGAGTTTAACGTTGAGTTTTAAAAAATATTGAAAAATGTAGAGAAAATGAGCCTCTTAACAACCATGCAAGACCTGGAAGCCCACAAAAGCACCAGCAGATAAGCATCAGATAAAACCCCAAGAGACCAAAGTCCGTGTGGACTTTCTTGCTGTTGTGGGCTCAAAATATACATTAATATAGTATGTCCAGTCAGTGCCTAATGAATTTACAATGTACTTTACCTACCCTCTCTAATCTGAAGCAAACATAGCTGAGCTAACAAAACAGAGTCAGAGAAAGGAGAAAATTAGGTTCCACCTTTGCTTCAGGTCTTAAAGTCCACAGGTGTTTTTGTCAAGCCTTCCACTATGGCAAGACAATGCTATGGGTCTTAAAGGATACGCAGCAGTCAAGAAGCCTTCACTGAGAAAATATAGGACACGGACAAAAAAGAGCGTTTGCATTAGAGCTCTGAAACTGGACATCTGAGATATGGAGTAGGGTTTTATGGACTGATGAGTCTGAATTTATAATGGGGATTACTTGGATTATAAGAAGCAGAAAAAAAGAAGAACCAACTTCTAAGACTGAACTTTGGAGGTGTGAAAACAATCCCTGCAGATTTCTTTGAAAAACTGAAGGCAAGAACCCTGAAAAGAATGGCAGCTGTAATGAAGGCAAAGGATGGACACAGCATTAATAATGGTGACATTAAATTGGTTTAATATCCTGATGCTGGTAAATGAATAAATTGTACGTAATGGTCTTTTTTTTTAATGAACAAAAGGGTGGTATCTGACTTTTGCACCGCACAGTAGGCTTAAACATAAGCCACATAGCTCTAATTCAAAAATAACACAAAGTTCAGATATCAAGCATGTCTTGGCTGATAGTCTTGGTTTGGGTCAGGGGGAAAGTTGTTTAGTTTGAATTAATACATTTTTTTCTTTCTAATTGAAGGAAGACTTTGGAACGGGTCTTGGGCTGTTTACCACTTCTGTTGCTGAAAAAAAACCAGACACAATGCCTGTAATATGAGTCTGTAATTTAAGTGTAGGTCCAGTTATATGATATGTGATGTTCTGAAGGCTCTTTGTTTCTTGTTGTTGATCAAGGCTGGTATTTACCTCTCGCAGATGGGATAACTTGTGTATTGAATTCTGTGTAAGTTTCTTATTTCTGTTTCTCTGCTGTTCCTCAATGACATTCACCACATAGATGTGCAAAGAGGATCTACAGGGTAGAACTAGGATGTTAATGGCCCATCAAAACCTTTTCCTGAGGACATTTCTGTTTATTAGGGGAATGCTGAGATTTGCATATAAGTCATTGCAGTGAAAAGCATGCGTGCCTGATGTTTGAACACACAGGCACGTGCAGTACAGCCCTCATCCAGCCAGTGACCAGAAATAACCAGGTCAACAACCACCAATGTTTTTACTACTTAAAATAAAAGAGCAGGTCCAAAGGACCTTAAAATAAATGTAAAAAATGCCCCCTGCCCACTAATCTGGACCCTTATCTATAAAATGGACTGCTACATTACAGGAGCAGATTGCGGTTGGGTGTTATGGGGGGAAAAACCATATACTCTGTTATACTGTACACATTTAGTTTTTCTGAGGTTTGATAAGGCAAAAAGAACCAGTAGTGCCACCTTTAAAAACCAACAGTGTGAGTACAATGATTTTGTGAGGCTTTCAGGTACTGCACAGCACTTAATCTGGACTATGCTAGATGTGGTCAGAGCACTGAACACCATGCAGCTGTTCAGTGTTCTGACCGCATCCACAAAATACTGAGAAAAGCATATTGTGACGTTATTATTCATAGTAAATCTAAAACATTGACAGGTTTCAGTCAGTATGGGCAAATATCCCCCCCTCAGAATGACGTCCACCCTGACCTCACCGTATTCAGCACTGCATAATCTGTTAATTCATGGAGTTGTGAAGGGGGGAAGCACCTTTTAGATGGAATATTTTATTCAGTGTTATAAAATCTTCACTTCATCTGTTAAATGACCAAGTGAACTGTTAAAATCATGCTGAAGAATAATCTCCATTTTATAGGTTTGAATCTGTGTCATCTCCTTGTGGTGCCTGTTCAGAGCCAGATGTTTCGTCCAGTTTAGAGCCGCTGAAATGAGTGTTTGCTGAGTTTAGCTACTGAGACACACATCAGGATAGTCCTTCAAAACCTTCTGCAAGCCAAGTTCTATTAGCTTTATTCAGTTGGCGCTTTTCTACATTTCTGTTAGGACAGATGTTGATATCTGTTTTCCCTCATGTGCTGCGTGGGATACTTGAGTGAAGTGTTTTTTTTTTTTTTTTTTTTTTTAACAAAACTACATCTTTTAAAGGCCTGTAACACGGAGAACGGACGCGCATGTGTTTAATAAGGATCAGTGTTAAAATCTTAAAGCATACGTTTCATTCTTCAGTCAATACAGTCCATATATGGAACCTAATTTTAGTCTAAATTAGTATAACAGCTAAGTAACAGGAATATTGGTGTTTTATATGAATGATTCCTCTTATAATTTGGCGTTTAACATCATCCTTAGGTTCAGTTGTTTTCATATAATGCTTTTGTTATGGAACCAAACACTGTGTCTGGTGGGTGGAGCAAATCTATCAAGTGTAAACATTTGGCTGCAGAAAACCAAAGGACAGAGTTAAGAATAACCTGTAAAGAATTGACATATTTTGAGACACCTACTCTGCATATGATGCTGCAATAGACTTGGTGCTCTGGCCAACCCAGAAATGTGGTGTTTGAACACATTTAGGCAGACCTTCTGCCTAATGAGCTGC
Organism: Pygocentrus nattereri; assembly: GCF_015220715.1. NCBI lineage: Eukaryota > Metazoa > Chordata > Actinopteri > Characiformes > Serrasalmidae > Pygocentrus > Pygocentrus nattereri. The sequence goes on along the minus strand of NC_051239.1, from coordinate 14,845,808 downwards.
ACTACAGAGGCCTGACGGTGCCTTTTATCTCATGGGTTTTTTTGGTTGCTTAGCATTTTTTTTATTCAAGCGTCCAAAAATGGAAAATGATGTCAACAAACAATAATCAGTATACATTCCCACATTTATTATTTGTTTAAAAATCATATTTACACTGTGCTGTACAGAAGAGCTGAACTTTGACCAGTGTCCTTGTGTCTGCAGAAAGATTGCTCGATAAGTGCAACCAGCTTTAGCTCAGCTTGCTTTCGATTGCAAAGGGCCTGCCTTTGTGACGGGCCTTGGGTTGGATATAAAAACTTTAAATGGTGCTTTCACTCTTAGTTCTTTTGACTAAATCTCTACAGCTGGTACAGCAGTTTTTCCGACAATGTGCTTAGTCTGTTGTGGCACATCTTACTGGCTGGATAGTTTTCTTTACTCAAATGCCAGTAAAAGCTCCATGTGCAGATGTCATCTGGCAATTTGCAGAAAGGTCTAAGATCATCACTGCTGTACCAGAAGGCCACACCGGCCAGTAAACTGTTGGCACAGGCCGTCCATAGGAGGTTAACTGTAGCATAAGCCGGCACTGCGAATCCCAGGAGGTCACAGGTTACGCTCATTAACAAGTAGGGTGTCCAGTTCAAAATGAAGCAGAGAGTCAGGCTCACAAAAAGAGGAGGAAGGTCCTGCCTATCCTGATCCATACGTGGGTCCTCAGTAGTCCCTTCTTTGAGCTTCTGTGGAGTGTTGAAAAAGGCTAGATCACTCTTAGGAGCAAGTAGCCAACCCCTTTTGCTGCTCAGTTTGTTGGCCAGGCGAGCCCACCGAGGTACCCCCCTGCAGTATAGCAAAAGTATGGCACCTGCCGCAATGAACAAGTTCAAATTGAAGTAGCTGACCACCGTAGAATCTTGCACTGGGCATACAAGAGCTTGCATTTCTTCCTTGTACTGAATCGTCAGCAGTTCAGCACTGGTGTACATATAGGAATAGCAGCACGCCAAGGCCCACATTAATAGCACTACTATGCAGCGGCCAGCTGTCCTCCCTGGAGAGTCCCAGCTGACCACCAGGTGCCGATGGGCAGCATAGTCCAATGCTCCTGCCAGAAGAACGGGCAAAGGCAGCACGGAGTACACGGTGGAGCTGTGCGACAGACTAAAGCACAGGAACTTGTGGGCTTCAAGGTTCTCCCTGAACGAGTAGATCCAGGAAATGGTGCAGATCATTAACAGGTCAACCAGGTACATGGAGATGCTGAGGATGCCGATAAAGGACTTGGTAATGCTCTGCAACCAGAAGGACAACACTAGTGTGTTCAAAGCCATTTTGGAGAGAAGGAAGAACAGATACTGCAGAGCCTCATCATGGGGACAATTGCCATTGTCCTGCATCTCCTGCAGGACTGCCATCATGCTCCCTGAAGCGTGGTGAATCAACATGGTGTTGCTGGCGTTGTTCACTGTGTTAATCCACTCTGGCATATAAAAGCACAAACAGAAAAATGGTCAGATGCCTAAAAGGTTGAGAGAACTTCTATGTACTATGCAAAACGACAAGTGCACATGCCCATGCTTTCTGAGCTTTTATGTGTAATGTTGATAATGGTACAATAGTGGTAAATAGTGTTCTTAGTGGACTGTTTTGCTTTACAGCACCCTGCCAAAAGTCAGGGGCAAAGTCTTATCTCAGAACTATTTAAACAGGGTCTCAGGCATCAGGCAGCATATTCACAACCTTTTCATGCATTAGCATTTTGTAAAGGGAGCCGTCAAAGACATTAAGTGCTTCAGACGTCTGGTTCCTATCATCACCACTGTGAATATTTCCTTTGGAATGGAGCGTTTCATATGAAACCAATCTGAATGACTTTGTTTACATCTTAACGTCAGATCTTGAAAACAGCAAACATCATGCAGGGCACTTGCGGGTCTGGCTGCTTTTGACTCGTGTAATTCATCTACAAGCAGTACACACACTTCTTGTTATTAGGTCAAATTATCCTACTTAGAACTCCTGTTGATACATAACTTAAATGGCAGTGCTTGCCTTTTTTGAAAATTGTGCTGCTTCTTTAATAATTCTTTCAATATAAAAGCGATTCATCTTTTAGCCCTAACTGGTACTTGGTGTGAATTACGTTATACACTTTTAATTTCAAGACTTCAGATGGGAAAAATAGCCGTATGTCAATGGACAGACTATTGAGAATTTCAAATCCTGTTGGATGAACTAAGAATTCAAAATCCTCCATGACACGGTTGAAAAGGATTCAAATAATTCACATTTCTGTGCATTTGATAAATGCAGATGGTTTGCCAGGAATTTCTACTGACAGACAAATGAGGGGAGCCATTGAAACCAAGCAGTAAGATTTTTCTCCAGTGTCTGTTACTGTGACTAGACGGTGGATTTCCACTTTGCTTAAAAACAATCCCAAGCCGCCCAAAGTTGAGGAATGAGGCTGAGTAAGCTGATGCCTCATGTATCTTTAAGTGAAGACAATGGCATGGCCTAAAAATACTGCAGTGTTAGGAAAAAGTCATTACTCAACAACAAATGAAGGCTATTTAATAAATTAAAGCACATGAAAATGTCAAGCGTTTTTACCTGTCCTTCTTGACTAAAACTTGAGATGTAACACAGTAAAAATGTCATTTGTTTAGTCAGATAGTTTCAAGTGCAGATATTCTTCGTACATAAATAGCAAATTTACGGCAGAAACAAGCCTGATCCAGAAAATGAGCATATTTATATACATTGAGCATATTTGATAATACCTCTGCTGTTTCACTTGTTTTCTTGTTGCTGTGGTCCTGATATTGAGCTTGGTACCCCATCAATATTGGCAGTGTATTAAGGTCGTCTTGCTGGTTCGAGCCGACAGTGAGAGGAGTTGTGAGCACCGGAGCAGCTTGTTCAACCCTTTATAAACAAGCTCCACCGGTAACCGCTCTACCTGCTCCACACCCATCCACCTGTAATCTGAAACAAACAGCTGCCTCTCACCACACCCCATATTATTGTGCCCTCCTCTCTGCTCTGAGCGCTAAAAACAGGTCCGATCCCGCTGAATGTTGAGGTTTACATTCAAGTCAGGTCACTTATCCCCCTTCATTCTGTCCACTCGAGCATGTGCCTTGAAGCTGATCTTCTTACATTTTGTCTGTTTTATTCTTTTTTTGCTCGTAGTTCGGAGAACTTAATTCAAAATAGCAGTTTCTAAGCTTTCAGTTCCTGTATTTGTATATATGCAAAAGTAACAGAGGAAATATTTTATGATTTGCTTGGTTTTAATGAAAAAAAAAAAAGACTGACCCTTTTTGTTTTTGCCAAGTATTTGTCACATTTTCATATCAAAACAAATGGAGAGCAGAATCGGAAGTGCAGAGCTGTTGTTACTGAACGCAAATCGAATGCAAATAACTGTTACTAACTATGTAATTTTCTAAATACCTTATTACATACATTAGTACAAAAACGTCAGATTTGTTCAGATCGAAAGAAGCAGTGTTACTATTTCAGTAGTAAAAATATGGTGTGCTGTAAAACTGAAATAATAAGGTAAAAGTCAGAGGATTTAGTGAAGTGTTTTAAGACCACATCATGTCTTTACATAATAATGTCACATGCACACACCCCCCCCCCCCCCCCAAAAAAAAAAGATCTGGCACAATGTTTTGGTCTTAAATGCGACATCAGCATTAAACTGATGATCAGATGAAAACAGCAGGTCAGTCACTTACGTCCTTTTGAAGAAATGTCCTTCATCAAGTTTTGGCCGAGTTCACTTTGAAGACTTTCAATGCGCTCACAATTAACAGATTCATCTGCACAGGAAAGGAGTTATAGTTATATAGAGTTACGCAAGCCATGCAATTACACATCTTTTATAGGGCCCCTTCAATGTTTCCACCTTCAGTTGATTAGAGCATACAATGATATATGAATACAAAGCACGGCTTTGGTTTCAAATTTTGTATTGTCACAATCTAATGCTCTCACCACAGGCTAGCGTAGCCCATGACTGACACACTAGCCACAAGCAGACATACTAGTCATACAACGATGTAATGCAGTGCAACACAATTAGCTGCAGTGCAATTCAGCTCAATTCAACTTGTATTGCTACATCCTTAAATATTACTGAGATTGAATGTATAGCAAAACAACCCTAACTGTAGATGGTTTAGTATTAAAAGAGGCCAAGTTACCTTTTGGACAGCCTGCTCTATAACAGTGCTGTATTGTACTTGATGTCACTGTTGATCAGCTTACATAACAGTTCACATGCTTAGGGCTTGGTAAGGTTGACATTAGGATTTTGACAAGCCATACAAAAAAGAAAGATATGTTTGTCCTTGAAGAAATGGAACAATTGGTCATTATAACTGTGGCAATTTGAATATAAATATCAGTCACCGTTCTTTAAAAGGGTTAGGTCTTTTTTTTTTAACTTACCAACTCGTACATTACAGTGGTGGTGATGGGAACCAGGGCTGGCAAGTTCTACAACACAAATAAAGTCTTTATATTTACTATCCAAAAACGAACCTGTCTGTCAGAGCAATATATTAAACCTTATTTAAAGAACACTTATTGACGGTTTGTCAAGGCCTTTGTTGTTTAGTAAAGCCAACATTAGACGCTTGTATTCATTGTGTTTTAGGCCTGATTCATTATGAGCTAATAGTGTGTATCACTAAATCACTAATCAGTTCTTTATAGTAATACACTTGCATGTTGTTGAGCATGAAGTAATTACCTAAGTTCACATATTAGTGAATAAGTGGCAACGTTTCATTCCTGTAGGTTCTAGATCAAGTGACTTCTAGAGTTTGCTACGTTAGAGTTTAATAAATTGCTAATACTTCAAGGGTTGTTCAGTATGACAGAGTTGTAGTCATCACCAAACAGAGGCTCATTAGAGATCTAGTTCTGTAATGTAATGTTTTGTAGAAATCTAGAAATTAGAAATAGTCAAACAGCCATGACAGGGTTGTTTGGTATCTGTTGTTTGCTTTCTTAATTTTCGCCTGGCTCTGCAAAGTTTATGTGGCCAAGAAGCTCTAAAAGCTTCTAAAACCCTGGAACCATTGGGCAAACTGCATGTTGAAATCATCACACAGTTGACTCACATTGAGTAATCTAATCTCATTAAATGATCTGAAATAGATTCTAGATTGCTTGTGTAGCTTCTGACACTGGAAAAAAATGTGTGCGGGTGTCAGCAGACAGACAGACAGACAGACAGACAGACAGACAGACAGACAGACAGACAGACAGACAGACAGACAGAAGGAAATTTCTAAAGTCTAACAAAAATGTAGATAAAATCTAAAACGCACAACATAATCTATTCATTACTTATACTTGGATCTGATTAGAGAACAGACAGCTGTACATTTTCTTGCATTATTACTGTTGTAGAATGTTTTGCAGAATCATTTGCAGAATTTAACATATTGGAAAAACATAAAACATAAAATATGGCCTGTGCAAAATATATTTAATGTCCTATTTTTTAATTTTTAAAACGGTTTAATATATTTTTAAATCAACAAAACATATTTTCAAACTTTTGCATACAGCTAAATGTACTGCCATGATTTCCTCTAATCTCGTCATCCTCATTTTCTTCATCACAGTGTGATGACCACTTTTTGGGAGGGCTAAAAACTCAAATAGCCAGAAAATTTGGCCAGTATCCTTTTAGACTTGTATTTACGATTTAATTTTTTATACTTCAGTAGTTTTAGTAAAGCAGTGCTTTACTGACTCGTTTGTCTCGTGCTAAAGGCTGGGTTTGGATACATTTTACAGGTTTTTGTTTGAATTAGGGAGTGTCTATTAAATCATCTGCCCAGATATTTGTGTCAGTACCTGTAAAAACAGTAATACAGTCGGTCAATACAAATGGTCATGAATACAAGCCAGTATTTTCAGCCAACTAATAAATCAGTCAGGCCTTAAAACGGGTCAAACACGGGCGATATCTATAAAAAGGGAAAAAGTATGAACAAAAATTGAACTTCAAGTTGCTAAAACAGTTTTTAGCTATGTGATGTGCTTCAGACACCACTCAAGTCTTTGCTGATGGATTGTGCTTGAGGTAAGGTGAACGTTGCTTGACTTAGGCTCTTGACCAAACTATTTTCACCTCAGTTCGTTGATTAATAACGGTATTTTCCAGGATATTGTTGCATTAACATGGGCATGCTGTCGCCCTCCCAAAAACAAGCATCTCCGTTTATTAAATATTATTTTCATACATTAATTGATCACAGCAGCTGTACTTTGCGTTGTGTGAAAAATAAATAAACAAATAAAAAAAGGCCACGGGTGCCTCACTTTGCTTCTGTAGCATCTACCTGCTCTAACACGTCTACTAAAACTGTCTCTTACCAGTAGAATTGGGTGTGTTTGAGCAGGAAAGTCACAGTATTTTGGGCACCAGCGCTCGAGGACCAGAACTGGTTACTTAAACTCCTGATTAGGCACTCATGCATGTAACTTAAAGGTCATGAGAACTTAAGGCTTGTTGACAGATGACCAGTGTCCTAGCAGTGACAGACAGGATGAGATACGTACCTTCAACGTGACAATAAAACCGACAAAAGATGGAACAAGAGGAATGACAGGCATGGCTACAATGAGCCTCAGCAGGAAGTCAACCCTGAGCCAAAAAACCAGCTGTGCTGCTTCTAGTTATTTACCTGTTTAGCCGCTCTTCCTCTACTTGGTCTCGTCTCGACACAACTCTGCTTGCTGTTGTGGTCTTGCACTAAGCAAATGTGGTACCTGGTGCTGGTTCCAGGTGAATAAGTACCACGGCTTTTGCTATCAGTTATGTAATAATCTACCAATTGTTTTTACTTATTATTTTATTTATGTTTTTATTTTTTTATGAATTGAACGAAAGGTTTAAAAAAAGGTCGAACAACAAAAAATGGGCCTAATGGAAGGTTTTCAAGTCATGTGAAGCCTTTCAAAATTCCAAAATACTTCACAATGTTTACAGCACATTATTCACAATCCAAAACCACCAGTGACATATGTTACATCATTTTTCTTTCTTGGGAACGCCTTTGCCTTTAAACTTAATACCTTTTTTTCTCAGACCTCTGGTTCCAATCACTACTACTGTAAAGAAATCTGAATCAGGAAGTTGTTGTTTTTCTGTTTTTTCTTATAAGAGAACGCAGAAGGAGACTTAACAGTACAGAGCAATATCATGCAAATGGACAACTTGTCATTTTGATTTATCAATAAAGTAAAATTTTACTTTAATTGTATAATCTTGATGGCCCCAAGAGGTGCAGCAGTCATTGCCGATGACAACACCTTCTGCCTTTCCCTGCTCTTCACTGATCTAACGCTGTTTAAGATAATTCCCTAGATACCTGGGCTGTTGCTGTAGTGATGCCGTTACTATGGCCAGAGTGTATACAGTTTACCTGTTAATTTACCTTAAGTTCGGCTTTCATGCTTGACTTGCTTTAAGGAAAACTAGTCTGCATCTGACTATATACTGCATGTATTTAACTTCAGTGTAAGTCAGTATCTCTATGATGGCTCATAGCAAACCTGCTTGTTTTTTCTTTGTGTCACACTGAAGTCTCACCAGTTTTAAAATCAAAAGAAGTAATAATAATAATAATAAAAAAAGTTTCTTCCATGCTTTAAACATCAGTATATAAGCTGTATGAAAGTTATCAAGGCAGGTGATAAAGTTTAACACTAATAAAAAAGGTGTTTTTCTTCTGTTATAGATATGGTTTGGTAACAATATAAAGGTAAAATATAAATGAATGAATTAGGAGTATTATATGAAATGATGGGTCACATTAAAATGGTGAATGCAAAAACAGCTGAATAAAGACCCTCGTTTCTTTCTTTGAATTTTAGTACTCTTTCAAATATCTTTATTTAGTTATAGAACATTTAGTGACATTCACTGAGAAATGTCTGACACAGCTGATAAGCTTGTCAACAGAGTCTTGATTTTCAGAGGGAATGGAAAAATGGATTTACATGTCATCAGCATGGCTATAAAAATGGATGCCATGCTTCCTGATGCCTTTACCACATGCACCGAGAGAAAAAGCAAAGGCCCTAAAATTGAAGCTTGTGGAACTCCCCAAGAAATTTTATTAAATAGAAATTTACAGTAAAAGTAAATGTTTGTACATTTAAACTGCATGATTAGCGCACATTTATAGTCATATGACAAAAAGATTAAAAATCCATGATATTAGCGAATATCCCATGCATCCCATGTATTCCATGTTATTAGAGCAGCTTTTTTCTGTCCATGTTCTTTTTCTTTTTGGTAATACAATATTCATTTAGGCTCAAGACATTTAGACTGGGGAGTTATTGCACATTTGTGTTTATTCAAGAAAAAACTGTGTGAAAACTGCATGATTTACTATGTCATTTCTTTAAATTAACAACAATGCCAGTTAAACGTATCTGTGAGTGACGGCTCAGGTTGCTATGTATTATTTCTGAACGCCAGTGTTTTTTATAAATGAAAGAGAATTTCCTTGTTCTACCAGTTTTTACCATACGTTCTGTGTCACATGTGCTGAAGCATGAGTTCATGATATAAGGCATCACATCCATGAGAAAGGAAGCACATACTTGCATAAATTTACATCCCTGGTAAACCATTGAATCTTAGTGTTTTTCTTTTTGGTTGTCATTGATCATTCATTTGTTTATATTAGAGGGAACTCCATCAGGAGCTGGAGACCACACTTGAGAAGTTGACAGAGGCACATGAGAAGGGTTGTGAGGCAAAATAGTCCCCGACGTTTTTTTTCCAAGTATTACCATTATTTTACTAATGTCAGTATTACAAATAAAAAACTTTTGGAAAATAATAAATGTCAGGCTTCTGGCTCCTTTCACACAACTGTAAAGAAAATCCAAGTCAATAAGTTTCTCTAAAGAAAAACATTTTGCATCAAATCACTGTGGATGACTGTGTTTACATCTCAACAGTTGAATTATGGAGACATATTTAAAAATTCCCCTTCAGTAGAGAAAGGTGACCCATCCTATGACTTACCTTCTCAAATCCATGTGTAGTTTAGTCCTGTTAAAAATGGCCCAGTCACTTCTTCAGCAGATCATTGTCTCTTTTTAAAATCCAAAACTTGGACAGTCTGGACAGTGTGTACAATCAAGCTGTAGAATGCTCTTGTAATGGATGAATCCATTGATGCTTCCAGACAAGCAGGGCCTTTTAGAGGGGCTGGGCCGGGTCACCCCCTCCTTAGCCCACACAGGCCAGTGACAACTCGGGACTTGTACGCCTTTTTTCTCCTCAGCTAGACCTTGTGGGCAGATGTGTAGGCAGAAGTCAACCTACAGTTACCTACTGTGGCAGCACAATTGACAAAGACTTCAGTTCTCACTGAACCTGCATTCTTGTGTTAAACATACTTGATTAGAGAGAAAGAAGATTTATTTGAAGAACGCTTCAAAAGGAAAGACTGTCCTTATGATTCTTAAAGTGATGACAAAAACATAATAATGCAAGCCCAATTCCAAAAAAGTTGGGATGCTATATAAAATATAAATAAATCTATTAAAAAAAAAGATTGTAATGATCTCATAGACCTGTATTTTATTCGCAACAGAACATAGACAACATATCTGATGTTTCATGAAAAACGTTTACTTAAAACTTCAAGGCAGCAACGCATCTCAAAGTTGAGTTGGGGCCATGTCTAACATTGTGTATCGTCCCCTCTTTTAACAGTCTGTAAATGTCTGGGAAGTGAGGAGACCAATTGCTGGGAGAAGAATGTTGTCCCATTCTTGTCTGATGTAGGATTCTCGCTGCTCAACAGTCCTGGATCTTTGTCAGATTTTTTGTTTCATGATGCACCAAATGTTTGTTGTTTTTGAAAGGTCTGGACTGCTGGTAGACCAGTTCAGCACCTGGACTCTTCTTCTGCGAAGCCATGTGGTTGATGCTGGTGTAGTTTAGCATTGTTTTGCTGAAATATGCAAGGCCTTCCCTGAAAAAGGCGCCGTCTGGATGGCAGCATATGTTTTTGAATAAGCATTAATGTTGCCTGCACAGATGTGCAAGACACCCATGCCATGTGCACTAATGCTCCCCCATACCAAGCTGGGAGGTCTTTACTCTGGAGAATGCAGTGTTTATTATTTCCAAGAAGAATTTCAAATTTCATTCATTGGACCACAAGACACTTTACCTCTTCGCTTGAGTCCATCTTAAATGAGCTTGGACCCAGAGAAGTTGGCAGTGTTTCTGGATCCTGTTTATCTGTGGTTTCTACTTTGCATGACACAGCTTTAATCAGAATCAGGATACTTTATTGATCCCAGAGGGAAATTGCAGTTATTACAGTTGCAACTATTTATGTAAAATAATAATAAACTCTTTTATAAGTTCAAACAAAAAAGAGAAATTTGCAATATGTACAAGTTTAAATTCTTATGAATACAGTGAGTGGCAGTGGCTGTAATAATAAATGTGAAACGTACTGTATAAAGCAGTTCAAATGATTGCATCTCTGAGTTATTGCATATTGAGGGAGGAGTTGTAGAGTTTAATGACCACAGAATGACATCCTGTGGCGCTCTGTGGTCATTTCAGTAGAATGAGTCTTGAGCTGAATGAGCTCTTGTGTCACATCACCGTGTCATAGAGTGGGTGGGAGCCATTGTCCATAATGGCCTGCAGCTTAGACAGTGTCCTCCTCTCCGACACGGCCGTCAGCGAGTCCAGCTCCACACCCACAACATCACCGGCCTTGAGGATCAGTTTGTTGAGTCTGTTGGCATCTGCCACCCTCAGCCTGCTTCCCCAGCATGCGACAGCATAGAGGACAGCACTCGCCACCACAGACTCATAGAAGATCCTGAGCATAGTCCGGCAGATGTTGTAGGACCGCAGGCGCCTCAGAAAATAGAGACGAAAATAGAGCCCAGTCCAGTTTATTGTCAACATACACTCCCAGATATCTGCGACAAAGTCCTTCACCGTCGTCCTGTACTCGTCCTCATCACCCCTGCTGATACATCCAACTAATGCAGAGTCATCAGAAAACTTCTGAAGGTGGCAAGTCTCTGTGCCGTAGCTGAAGTCCGTGGTGTAGATGTTGAAGAGGAAGGGAGAGAGAGGACAGTTTCCTACGGGACTCCAATGTTGCTGACCACTCTGTCCGACACACAGTGCTGCAGGCGTAAATACATTTAACTTTTAACGTTCCTGAGCCCAAGCAGTGATTTCCAGTGCAGAATCATGCCTGTTTTCAGTGCAGTGCTGCCTGAGGGCCCGAAGATCACGAGCATCCAGTATTGACCGTCGACCTTGTCTGTTGCGTACAGGGATTTCTCCAGATTCTCTGAATATTTTGATGATATTATGTACTGTAGATGGTGGGATATTCAAAGTCTTTGCAATTTTAGGTTGAGGCACATTTTTCTGAAATTGTTTACTTTAATTGTTCACTTTTTAGATGCGGTTTTTCACAGATTGGCGAACCCCTGCTCTTTCTTTCTCACAGACTCTCTGAGTTTTTTGGAATTGGGGTGGAGGAAAGAAAAGGGGAAAAAATGAAGGAAAATAAAAATAATATTGCAAAAACGATAAAAAGAATTTTTTGAGCCTGCTGGAAGTTTCTGTTCCATCCATACTTACTGTTTCCTTGTTATCCAGTTGAAAAATGCAAACAGTGCCTCAGGTCTGCTGTCATTTGGCTTCTCAGATGATATCATAACCAGATCAGGACAAGATATTATGTACTTCCTCATGTATCGTACCGGCACCTGTGAAAGATAGAGAGCCCTTGGGGTTGCTGTGCTCTTGTGAAGAAAAACAGCGCACATATGGTGGACAAAGAGTTAGACCAGAAAAAAGTTTCTTAAAGAGAGTCTCATGCATCACCGTAACATTTTCTGTGAATCAGCAGCTTTTGCCTCAGTGTTTATTTGTTTACCTACATGCCTGAACTGTGGCAAAAACTGCAGATTCACAGAGAAAGTGAATCAGGAGAAGGACCAAACATTCTTATCTTTCTGTTGTAGTTTGTGTGACAAGATTTCGTCATTTGGAAGTCATTTTGGATCATTTATGTTGGCCTGTTTGTCAAACTTTTGGCAGTGAAAAGCTGGTGTTTTCAATTATGACAAAGCTGAAGGGGATCATTTGTGAGGCATATGACACACAAGCCTTTTATGACAGTGTCCAAGGCAGCCTTTATGACAAATCTAGCCACCGATCACAGTCTTAAGACAACTGCTATTTGTTGAAATATCATAAATGTTTATATAGGGGTAATCAAGTTGTTATAAAAGCCTCATGTAAGTGTAACATAAGCCTTTTAACGTAGCCTTTTTTGCCCTAAATCGATACCTAATGTTATGCTCCAACAATGACGATATACACAGAAATCCTGGAAAGCATATGTATAGAGTTTATTGTATATATGTTTATTATTGTTCAATTAAGTGTAAATGTAATTAAGTATAGGCCAAATTTCTCATTTATGGCTTAAAACATGCTCACTTTTCACTGAATGTTGCTTGTCTACTCAGGAGGTTGGAAGAATGAAGATTGAGCTGTTTGCTGATGTTGTTCCTAAGACTGCAGAGAACTTCAGGTAAGAGAGGGTCTTCAGTCTGTTAATTTTGCTTCAATGCTACCCCCCCTAAACAGTTGTAAGAAAAAGTTTGAACATCCCTGGTTAAATTACATGTTGAAAATAAGTTAACACGTCCTCTATAGCAGTGGTTACCAAGACCACTCCTGGAGAGCTATCTTCCTGCAGATTTCAGCTCCAAGCCTAGTTGACCCCACCTGGCCCATCTAATCTGCTTTCCAAAGTCCTTTTTCACATTTTTACAACAGTTTCCTTCTCAACACATTTTCTCAACAGTTTTACACGTTGAGAAAAAAATAAAACACAAAATATAAAGTATAAACTTTATGTAAAGGTGCCATAATTTTTACACAGACCATATTTGATATTTTTGCCAAATATAATATGTTATGTCAGCATATAAACAATAATTGTGCATTAAAATCTCCAGAAGTGTGTTCTCTGAGGGTGTTTTCACTTAGAAAATCAACAGAACACGGCATTTTACAAGGAGCATCCACACTTTACAACTATATAGTGAAAGCTGAGTATGGTTTGGTTTGAGTATTAGCTGGAAAATTCATATGACTAATAACCGTCTGTAGTGTAAAGACTGTTGATCTGTGTTTGAACTGTGTTGATGCACAGTGTCCGTACCCAGACTTGCATGTTGTTCTTAAAATTAAACATTAGGACTTTTATGAAGCACAAATCCACTCATCAGTGCAGCCACACAAGGCAGGCGATATGTAAAGCATGTTTTACATCTGTTTTGTGATCTCTTCAGTGACACACCCTTGTATTGTCTTACAGGCAGTTCTGCACTGGGGAGTTCAGGTAACCTGGTCTGAGGATTCTTAACTCTGTCTCCTGGGGCCAACTTGACACCACTGTTGTGTTTCACTTATTTATTTCACACCTGACTTTAGGAACTGTGTACAAAATGACAAGTTTTGGTAGGATCACGTTTACATATGATGAAATCATGTCGCCTCAGATATTATATCATTAGACATTTCGTTAAAGGACCAAAATAACTCAATTTAAATAATATCACATTCATATTTTAACAAATATGAAATTAACATGCGCACTAACACTGTTTACTGTTCAGACTATATGTATGTAAACATAACATGCAAAGATCATGCAGTGTATACAGCAAATATCAAAGACAAATGTCTCGCTGCAGCAATATTTGCATATTGTTTGCATATCCAGTTAATGGCCCATATTTGGTTATTGGAATTTGTAATAAAATATAAATTTATTTCATGATTTATCAGTAAAAAATGTGACATCATTTCTTGGCTAAGAGAGCTTTCTATGCTGCATCTCACCTTACTTGTCCTTCTCTGTTGGTTTCCTTCTCCATGCAAATTGTTTCCACAGGAAAGACGGCGTTCCGATTGGATACAAAGGATGCACATTTCACAGGTAAGATTGTTGCTGCAGAGCCTGTTCAAATGTTGCTTTAATTTCTCTCAGAGGGGTGGAGGTTCGGTGCACCTACCTTGAATCTACACTCACTGTCTATTTTATCAGCTCCACTTATCATATAGGTGCACTTTTACGTTCTACTATTACACTGCATACTTTATTAGACCCCGTTCACCCTGTTCTTAAGTGGTCAGGACCCCCAAAGGACCACCACAGAGCAGGTATTATTTGAGTGGTGGATCATTCTCAGCACTACAGTGACACTGACGTGGTGGTGCATTAGCGTGTGTTGTAGATCTGAGTGGATCAGAGGTTTTTACACATCTTTATGTCACTGCTGGACTGAGAATAGTCCACCAATCAAAAATATCCAGCCAACAGCGTCCTGTGACCACTGATGAAGGACTAGAGGATGATCAACACAAGCTGAGCAGCAACAGATGAGCTGTCATCTTTGACTTTACATCTACAAGGTGGACCAAAGATATAGAGGACTCTGATAAAGTGGACAGTGAGTGGACACAGCGTTTTAAAAACTCAAGCAGCACTGCTGTGTCTGATCCACTCACACCAGCACAACACACACCAGCAGACTACCACCATGTCAATGCCACCACAGTGCTGAGAATGATCCACCACCCAATAAAACGCTGCTTAGTGGTGGCCCTGTGGGGGTCCCGACCATTGATGAACAGGGTTGAGGTGGGATATCAAAGTATGCAGAGAAACAGATGGACTACAGTCGGTTATTGTAGAACTACAAAGAGCTAGTATAAGGCAAGTAGAGCTGAGTTTAGACACAAGATAGGTGTACCATAATAAAGTGCTCAGTGAGTGTATATATCAGTGTTTAGGTTTATGGAATCGCTGTTTTCAAGTCTGTATAATAACTCTTAGTACATTAGTATGCAAGTCTAATGTAACTTCACAGCTTTCAGATTGTTAATAGGACACTTAGAAGCTGTAGATACAAATTAAGAAATGGAAGGAATGTTAGATGCGTCCAGAACGCTGAACAAAACTGTAAATTCTATGATTGTGTAGCATTTGAAATGAATGTCTAATCAAATAATATCCAGAATTCATATTTCAAAATAGATCAAATATCAAAATATGAATACATTTGAATAAATACTGTTATCATTTCACTCACTTCTTCACAAAATTACGTACACCACACACACATACATCGCAGAATAGCCTACTTTGTGGATTGTTTAAATGTGTTTAAATGTGAAACAAGACTGACTTCAGGTTCTCGTCACATCCACAACATTGCCAAGTCAGCATAAACAAAAGCATCTTTGTTGTAGGCCTGTCACAATTATTACATAAATGCCTGAACAGTTATTTGAGATGATTGCATTTATTTATAATAACCTTGGAGCTCAAACACACAACAGCTCTTCAAACTTGGTCCCCTAACGTGTTTAGAGGGCAGCATGAGTAATGAGTTTCTTTGTCAGCCGTATAGTTAATTCTAATGAATGAGGTTTTTTTTTCTTCTTCTTCTTTCTTTTCACTCGTTTTTACTCTTGGCTTTGATTCACTCTGCACAAGATTGTTTGCAACTGTAGACACTTAGGAAGCAAAATGGCAAATCAGTTCATTTGGCCACTTTAGGCTTGTGTTTTAATAGTTGCACACATTGCACCAGAAAAGACAATTCAGTTGAATTAATTTTGTGACAGTAAAGCGCCTCATTAGTTCAGTCTTAGAAGTTGGTTGCATTTCCAGTTTTTGCCAGAATAGTTAAGGTGGCAATAGAGTGGACAGAGGAAATACTGGTATTGATATTGATATGATATACTTTGTTTAGTGTTTATGTATTTCACAAGAAATGACCCAGAATTTTGTCATTTATAAACATGTATAAACGAAAGGCTGGTCTTGTTTATAAATTGGAAGGACGAGGCTTTAAAAGGAGTTGGTGCACACAGTCTTTTTCTGGTTATACTTTCTGGTTGCCATGCTTAATGCAGCAAAATCAAACAGCCAAAGGCAGCAAACAGTGCATGGACCCGTTCACTAATGCAGTGCTGCCTATTTTGTTGAATGAAGCACAGGGTAAATTTCAGCAGTGCAGTACATGAAACAGGTTGAATAAAAGGGAATCTATTATTTAGTTATTGACTCCTTCAACTTGGTTATTTAAAGAGGCGCTCCTTTATTTAAGCACAGATGTCCATGCAGAGTTTCTTTGTAAGCAGTGACCTAGTTGTCTGACCTTTTTTGTTTTTTGTGCACTTGCTTCAATGACATTTGCAACATTAAGTCCAGTACTGTGTTAAATCTGAAGACTAACAGCACAACCAAACATAAAGACAGGGTTCATAAATGACTGTCAGTGTTAAGATGACCTGGTTTTGTGTTTTGATATCCAGCAAGTTGCACGAGGTGATATTGTAATGTTGCTCCATCTCAGTGTAGTGACTGATACGCTGTTTTGTTGTACAGTTATGCTAAAAGATTGACACTTCAGTCCCACCCCACCCCCCCCCCACCCCACACAAATATACCACATACATAAATACTATTCAAATAACACCTCTACCTGTACATGTACTGTTTTGTTTTTTTGTTTGTTTTAGCCATCTTGATTTATGTGTTTACATGTAATTCTCGTTTCTTTTTCAGGGTGATAAAGGACTTCATGATTCAAGGAGGTGACTTTGTTAATGTAAGTTTGAGCTGTTTATCTGAAGAAAGCAGGTCACATGTCTTGTTCTCTGTGCTTGTGGATCACATGAGTTTATGAGTTTGCGTCTGAATGGTATACAGGGTGTGTTTAAGCCGGGAATTTGCTTAGGGTCTGGTGTGTTTGCACTCTAGGTGTGGTAGTCTATACAATACGTGACATGGAACTGAAGCCACTGATCATATGACCATATTTACAGTTGTTCCATGTATGTGGTGTGTGTGTGTGTATGTGTGTGTGTGTATATATATATATATATATATATATATATATATATATATATATATATATATATATATATACATACACACACACACACACACACACACACACACAATCTCACACACACATATATATATATATATATATATAGTGTGTGTGTGTGTGTTTGTTCCTCTTGCTCTGAGGGAGTTTTTCCTTGCCACTGTCGCCATTGGCGACGCTAATCCGGGCTTGGACCTGGATTTTTCTGTAAAGCTGCTTTGTGACAGCATCTGTTGTAAAAACCGCTATATACTAAATAAACTTTGACTTGACTTGACTATGTTCCACGCACTTTCAGTGAGGGACAGCTCTGGACTGCAGGCCGGCCAGTCCAGCACCCACACTTTCTTACCATAAAGCCATGCTGTTTTAACATGTGCAGAAGGTGTTTGGCAGTATCTTCCTGAAACAAGCAGCGACGTCCCTGGTAAAGATGTCAGCTAGATGGCAGCATATGTTGCTCAGAAATGTACCCAGTATTACACACTTGTGCTGTGACAGATGACGACTTGAATTTTGTGCTGGAGACAGTCAGGATGGTGGTTTTCCTTTTCACCCTGGAGAACACAACGTCCATCATTTCCAAAAGCAGTTTAAAAGGTTGACTCGTCAGACCACAGCATGCTTTTCCACTGTGCACCAGTCCATGTCAGATGAGCTTTAGCCAAGAGAAGTCAGTGGCGTCTTTTTTATAATGTTGTTAATGTTGTTAATGAATCGCTTCCACTTAGCTAAGAAACTGTATTTACTAACAAGGGTTTTCCAAAGTATTCCTGAGCCCATATAATTGTATTCATTACAGAGACACATCAGTTTTTAATGCTTTGCCATCTAAGTGATTGGAAATTCAGGGTCATTCTACTTTGGTTTTCAGCCTTGCCCCACACACACAGACAATTGTCCATTATTACTGAACTAGAATTTAGCAAGAAAAACAAAACTGATTCCAGCCTGAGTGATAAGCAATGCACAGAAGTGCATATATACAGACGGATAGCCAATCAGAATGCTAATGACAGAATCTTGATAATTGTGTCCAGCTTTGTGTGCAGAGAATATCACACCTCATTTCTGTATGG
Organism: Pygocentrus nattereri; assembly: GCF_015220715.1. Lineage (NCBI taxonomy): Eukaryota > Metazoa > Chordata > Actinopteri > Characiformes > Serrasalmidae > Pygocentrus > Pygocentrus nattereri. The sequence continues at coordinate 14,827,716 of NC_051239.1, read as the reverse complement.
GTGGAGCATCTGAGACAGAGAATAAGCAATAAATTCAAACTGGATGGTTTTTGAAGCTTGGTTTATATAAACTAATCAGGCATAACATCATGACCACCTCCTTGTTTCTACACTCATTGTCCAGTTTATCAGCTCCACTTACTGTATAGCTGCACTTTGTAGTTCTACAGTTACAGACTGTAGTCCATCTGTTTCTCTGATACTTTATTACCCTCTTTTACCCTGTTCTTCAGTGGTCAGGACCCCCATGGACCCTCACAGAGCAGACATTATTTGGGTGGTGGATCATTCTCAGCACTGCAGTAACTCTGGCATGGTGGTGGTGTGTTGGCATAAGTTGTGCTGGTACGAGTGGATCAGACACAGCAGTGCTGCTGGAGTTTTTAAACACTGTGCCCACTCACTGTCCGCTCTATTAGACACTCCTACCTTGTCCGTCCACCTTGTGGATGTAAAGTGCAGCTATACAGTAAGTGGAGCTGATCAAATGGACACTGAGCGTAGAAACAAGGAGAGCTGGTCATGATGTTATGCTGGATCAGTGTATGTGGAATTATATATAAATTCTACATCTTTTATTTTTAAAAAGGAAGATTATTTTCTATGACCCGCAACCGTGATGGAGAAGCAGCTTAGAAAGTGTGTATGTATTTTCTATGAAATGGGTCCTTCAAAGCAAAATACAGTAAAGTCAGCAGGGCTGCACGAGATTGTCATCATGTTATCCGACAGCTTTATCACATTTTATGACAATGTAAGAAGCGTCCAGTAACTATTAAAATGATGTGTCTCTGGTTGGATTGAATGCAGGTGCAGACATTTTTTAGGCTGTGTAAACAGAAACCTAACCTCTCTTTAAACAAATAGCAAAGTACAAAATTATAAAAGCACCAATTACTATTCTGCAAAATAAAAAGAAGTGAAATACTAACAACTACTTACATCAGAACTTCAAGCACATTTTTTGTGCACTGTCAGCATTACCTCAAGTTTCTCTATAGAGGCCCCAAAACCAAATACATATTTATTTATTTTTTATAGGCACAGAAGAACAAGTACATATTCTTGTTTAATTTCAAGTAACGTTCTTGCTTTTAGTTGTAGGCGCAGTGTCCTAAGGTAACAAGCTTCAGTAGCCCAGCTGGCTAGCAGAAAAAAACCCGAGCCTGAGTTAGCCAGTGTGCTGCATGTTTTTCCCATTGCACTGGTTTGAGATGAATTTCCATTAAAGCTGAGTTAGGAGCCAACACTTTAACGTCTCTGAGTGTGTGTTTTGTGGTTGGCCGAATGGCTGAATGGTTAAGTCTCTCGTCTCCTGCATGGGAGAGCAGGTTCAGCCCCAGCACAGAGAAGCAGGCTTGTAACCGTTAGTGCCAGTAATATAATGACGTCTCTCTGACGCTGTGCATATGAGGTAATTAAAATTGTTCGGTCATCACTGCTCTAATATTGCATTTATCGTAGAAATTTATATCACAGTAATAATAACAATACAATTTATTGTGCAGCCCTAGTAGTCAGAAAAACAAGGCGCGGTTATGACTTTTAAATGTTGATACCTCATGTTTGCACAGGTTATTTGAACAGCTTTATCACAAGACAGTAATGTGTCTACTGTAAGTGCAGTTTGATGTGTCTGTCGTTGTTTGCAGTCCTGCTTTATGGTTCTACTACAGGCTTTGGTAAAAGTGCCACACTAGCTTGTAAACAGCTGCCTTAGAAAAAATTTCAGGGTTGATGAACACAACACACCTACTGACTTGGTTTACTGGTGTGTGTGTATGTATGTATGTATGTGTGTGTGTGTGTGTGTGTATATATATATATATATATATATATATATATATATATATATATATATATATATATATAATGTATATAATGTATATGTATGTGTATATATATATATATATATGTATGTATGTGTGTGTGTGTGTGTGAAATATATTTTTATTTATTTATTTATTTCTGCATAATTAAATGGTTAAGATGTAAACACTCTTTCAGAGTGGTTGATGTGAAATGCTCCATTTCTAGACAAACTTTAGAGAGTCAGAGTTGTTCACAGTGGTGGTGATAGGAACCAGACGTCTGAAGCGATCCATACCTCTAAAAGCTCCCTCATAAAGAAATTACATTAAATGGTTATGATTAATACCACATTGCCATATTTATGATACTTTTGTGATAAAGCTTTGGCTTAAAACATGTTAACGGTGCAGGGATACTTGCAGGGTGTTGTAAGACAAAATAGTCAACAAAGAACTTATTTTTTCAGATTTACTGCTATTGTACCATCATCAACTTTACATATAAAAACTTAGAAGATGTGTATGTTCACTGGTCATTTTATATAGTAAATACAATGGCTATGGACATCGTGAGCCCTGGTTTCTGTCACCACCACTGTGAAGAAATCAATAAGGTAGTCAATATGTTTCTCTACAATGTACCATTTCGTTCACCTTTAAAGTATAAGTACTAAAGTAATTGTAAGTAGTTATTACCAAACTCTGGGTCATGTGATTGGTAAAGCTAACAAGATTAATTATTTAAAGTGGATACAGTACAAGGCAGGGCTCTGTAATTCCTGGAGGGCTGGTGTCTGGTGGTTTAGTGATTTCCCTGCTCAAACACATCCACTTAATTAGGCAAATGACAGTTTAACCAAGTGAGCTTGAGCTGTGATGGACCCTCCAGGACTGGAACTCAAGAACACTAGTAAAAGAGAATGAAATACCGTTTCTAATTTGCTCACAGAAAAAAAAAACTTTTTGTAGTTATAATTTTAAATTATATTGACTCTATGCATCCGTCTTCACTCCAGGCTTCTTATTTTTTACTTACAAAATGTCTTTTTTTACTAGGAAAGTGAATGTAGTGTATATTCAAGAACTCATTAAGTGCCTAATTGACCATTGCTGTACCTATGGAGGGTACATTTACATTTTACCCATAATTTACCCAGTAGATGCCCTTCTTTCATACAGTCTACAATCTGGCATTACTACAAAATACCAGTACAAATAGCGCAGATCCTCACTCTTATACAAGGAAACACTAAGGCAAATTACTAACAGTTTACAAAAGGTAAAAAGACGAAGTGCAGTACAGCATGAATTATACATCATGTAAGCTAAGTAATAGTACGTCTCCCTAGATTACATGAAAGTAAATGCATGGTAAGAGATTTGGAGTCTTCAATCTTAAGGATATAGAGAACAGTGACATTTCTGATACCTAAGTTTCTGTGTGGGATGGATTTTACAGTGACAGTTCAGATTCTTGTGAAAATCACTGAGTCCCTCTAGTGGCCAAAATCATCAAGTGGCGCTGTAGTAATCACTAAGTGGTTGCTGTCAAAACAAAACCTTCTAGAAGAAATCTGGAACTAAACTTTACTATTTAAGCTAAGCTAAGCTAAGCTAAAGCTGATGAGATAATGTGTTTTTGTTTTTTGGAAATGAAGGAAATTCTTGCGGCCAGCATAAATGCTTTTCTATAGTGTGCTATGGTGCCTAAGACTTGCACTGCACTGTGTGTCTACAAAGGTACATATTCCAAATAGAAACTTAACAGAAGTAAAATAGAAGTTAATGTGACAAGATTTTACCCCGAGGAATTTTGGACTGTTTTTGTGGTATGTTAATCATTATTAATCATGAAATTTGAACACAATGCAAAGAGCAACCAGACTGGCAACATTAATATACATATAGCAGTAATGTTGGAATTGGCCCGTTCTTGATTACATTTTAATGTAATAAAAGGACGGCTGGATTGTTCAGTTTCAAGAAAATATGTCAGTAACAATACTGTGCAAAAGTCTTTGGCACTCTGGCAAAATATTTAAAGCTGTTTTTCTCAACACTAAGCAGTTATTTGTTTGAAGAGCAAATTAAAATACATAACTAAATAACAAACTGTAGTTTTATGTGTGTGAGTATGCCAGCTTGCTTTGCTGAATCCATGATTTCATACAGGGAGACGGCACAGGGATTTGCAGTATCTACCGGGGTCCGTTCGCAGATGAAAACTTCAAACTGAAGCACTCTGCTCCCGGCCTGCTGTCTATGGTAAATCATTCTCACGTTATCCAAATATGTGAATATTGTTCTAATTGATGGACACAGGCTGCATACATGTATGAATGAAAGGACGTTGGCGTGATTGTGCTGGGCTTGCATGTTTGATCCTATGATAAGATCTGGGTAGTGGTGAGAGTTTAGGCAAATGCTGAAACTTTGTAGAAATTATGATGTAGATAGTGGAGCTACTACACTCCTTTTTTTCAATATGTCAACAACGTTTCTCGATGTTTTTGACATCTCAGAATAATGGCAAACTATATTGAAATAATATTTCTCTGAATTCTGACTCATTTTGTCAAAATAATGACTTAATATGTTGAAATAAAGATTTTTTCGTTGACATTTTGAATTCTTGTCTCCAAATATTATTATTATTATTATTAGAAATTAATAGCCTACTTTATAGAAATTTAATGTCATTATTGTGTTATTTTAGTAAGTCAAAAATCTTTGAGATACAGAGTCAAAATATTGACAAAGTAAGTCACTATTTCAACATAGCAAGTCAATATTTTGAGTTACCTAATTTAAATTTTAACATACTGGTGCAAGGAACAAAAGAAGAAAAAAATAGTCCATTCTGTTCTCTTCCTGGCAGGAGTGAGCTTTCATAACATGCACTGTACATTCATACATATAACAAAATTGTGCATTTTTCTGATGCATAATTTGGAAACATATTACTGGATTTCCTCTGGTCAGTGTAAAAACAGGACTTTTACCATTGTGTAAACTTTGTCTCTTCACAGGCAAATAGTGGTCCTGGAACAAACGGCTGCCAGTTTTTCATCACTTGCACAAAGTGTGACTGGTTAGATGGGAAACACGTCGTATTTGGTGAGTGGCCTGTGGAACTCCACTGCATGGTAGTAAAGAAGAGCGTGTTTTGCATTTCATCTAAACAGTTTAATATCTGCAATGCCACATCAGATTCCGTGACAAAGTTACACATAACAGAAGATTGTGTTAAAGACACAAAGCCTGCTCAGGAACTTCCTCCTGTTAAACTCAGATCATTTTAAGGGTTACTGTTAGGTCCCAGGTCTGCTTGAAGTAAAGCTGCAGATTTTATCCTTGAGCTAACTGGTTTTTCAGTGCAACTAAGAAAACCTTGATATAACATCAGATGTTAGCCTTTTAAAGGCATGTCAGTAATATCACTAAGACATCTGCATTTTATCATTTGAGAAAAATATCTAAAACCTCTAACCCTACACGGTGGTAAGAAATTACTCCTTGCTTTTATATTTGATTTGACTGCTGGTTGCCCAGCTGTTTCTAAACAGCAGCTTATCAGGAAAAGAAAGTCTGAACATCTAACTCCAGTCAAGTCCATTTACACTGCATGAGACCTGCATTGAGTCTCTATGACTTTTAAAGCCACTCATGGTCTGATTCTGCTTTGACTCACTGATCTGTTAGAGCATTATGGTGTAGACCACTTCACCAAACTGAGGCAGGCTAGGATCATCTACAGCTCAGTTGGTGGAAGATCTTCATATGTAGCTCCTAATCTTTGGATCATTAACATGGCATTCCAGAGAACTTCAAGAGTGCCAGCTTGATGAATGTTTTTAAATCCACATTTAAAAACCATGTATGTGCAGGCGAGCATATGCCTGGAGTATTTGGGCTTCTTTGTGATTGAATTATTTCCTTTTATTCTTTATTTGGATCCCCATTAGCTTCCGCAAAGTGGTTGCTAGTCTTCCTGAGTTTCTCACAAGAGCAATTACAATAAAATATAAAGGAAACATCTTTACAAACATCCTGTATCATAAACAAGACAAAAATAAAACTCAAGAATAAGTCAGATACTCAACAAGAGAATCGGTAACTAATAATAACCTACACTTAAACCGAACATCAACAATAAGACAATATCTATATGAGGTTCATCAAATACTGTTTTAATAGCTTTTTAAAAGGAAATCTACTTAGAATCTGTTTGATGTCAATAGGGAGCATATTCCAAGCTAAAAACATCCTATAAAGAACAGTTCTCCACATACAATTTAATTGTGGACTTGGCACCACCAGCTTACCAGAACACACTTGACATGCTACTCATGACAAAAACCTGGAAACACAAATTTTTCACAAAAAAAAAATCCTTTGTGTATTTATGTGTAACATTAGGTGTATTATTCCTAATAGCTTTATGCATGAATAGCAGAAGACTAAATGTCAGTTTAGCCTCCACAGCTAGCAATGATAATCGTTTCACACACATTAACACGGAAAGAACAATGAAGAGCTAATCTGGCTGCTCTGTTCTGTACAATTTCAATTTTCTTTAAATATTTCTTAGCGGCACTTGACCATACCACTGGGCAGTACTCCAGGTGTGACAAAACAAGTAATCGTGAGCTTAAGACCATGATGTTGTATTTCCTGAATGTTTTACCTAAATTCCTGTGTAAAGCATGTTGAGATTTTCTAACTAAAAGGAAAAGTATTATTATTAGTCTCTAGGGCCCCACATTGTTTGTGTAATCCAAATCTAGGTTTGTATTATTTATTTAATATTTTTTTATCTTTGTTTTAGGCAAAGTGGTGGACGGTTTGCTGGTCATGAGAAAAATTGAGGTAAGCTTCTGATTTTACTGTGACAGAGTCCACTATGGCAAGCAGAACATCTGAATAATCCAGTTTATGTGCCGTAGTCCAGCCACTCAGACACTCAGTTCTTCCCTACAAAGCCCAAGCCCAAGTCCTGTGGCCGTGCAGAAACTCCACTATTTGTCTTTGAGGTCCCTGAAAAAGAAAGCAATCTTAAATGTCTTATTCTTATCAAGAGCTCAGGTTGTGTTTGGTTTATCAGCTGACTTGGTGAGGAACAAATAAACATATGCCATCTCCATCTACATCCTATGATGTCATTCAGTGACCTACATTCAGTGCAGTCTATAAATCACTGCACAGGCATTCAGCTTTTGTTGTTTTGGCTCTGTACTCCTTCACACTGGATTTGAAATGAAATAATGACTGTTTGTAATCCCTTAAAAGACAAAATTCTAATGGGACAAATTAACCCTAATTTATATATATATATATATATATATATATATATATATATATATATATATATATATATATATATATATATATATATATATATATATATATATAGTGTGTGTGTGTGCATGTATACTTTTTATTTGTTAATCCTTTGCAGTTGATGGCTGCTGGAAATTTTGCATGGTGATGCTCTGTAGTGTAGCTATTTTCAGTTTGCTTTTGGGGTCTTTTGATTTTATTCTTCAGTAATTGATCTACATGCCAAATAGAGTTCTGGTAGGGTGATTGATTTGGTCCAACATCCCACTCCTTGGCTTAAAGCAACTTTGGAGGTTTTCTAACGGTACGTTTTGGGTTATATTACTGCTGAAAGTACAGTCCATTCCGTTTTTAGAAATGTGGTTAGATTTGAGCATTTAAATGCTTCTGTACACTGCAGAACTTATGTTGCAAACGTTAATATGTTTACATTTTGTTTTCCAGAATGATAAACTCAGCAAATAATAAAAACTGTGCACTTATTTCGGTTTGTTCCCTGAAGAGGATGTGTGATGCAAGCACAACACTACTAAAACTGCAGGCCTTGAGCTTTGTCTGGCTCTCTGCATCTGCAGATGGATGCACCTCAGTTCTACTCATGATGAGTTGGTTTGCACTGAATCAAGAGCAGTTCAATTTTTTCTCCTCACAATCTTTGCCCAATCTGAAGAGACACAGAACTTTTCATTTAGATTTCTTTTTAAAGCACCTTTTAACAAACAGAAGACTGACTTTTCAGCTCTTGAGATTTGCCAGTGTTTTGCATCTTGTGGTCAACCCTCTGAGAATATAGTATCCTATTATTCTCTGTATGGAATGCCATGCATCCTGGATAGTGTTTAAACCTCCTCATCAGTTTCTCTTTATGACTGAAAGTATTTGGTTTTTCATCACTGTGGTCTACTGTATTATTATGGTTTCAAATGCAGTCATGTTGTAACTGTCCAGTTACTTATGGACTGCACTGTATGCCTTCACTGTCAGAGAATCATTTAAACCATTGCTTATTTTAGTGATCTATTGCTGATCACTATGGTTTTCAATGCAAATGAAGCTTTTGGTCTTGAAATGAAGTCAAATCAACAGATACTTTGGATTTTAATAAAAGCAAATGTTAGTAATTAGTCATTTTAGTTGGTAATTTTTCTCTTTACCTCTGTTGCAGAATGTGCCTACTGGACCCAACAACAAACCAAAACTACCCATCGTCATTGCCCAGTGTGGAGAGATGTAAATTTTCTTTATTTTTTTTACCTTATTGTAATAACGGTGTTTCTGCATGTGTGCAGAATTTTGATATATTTCTTTTGGAATAAAGAAATGAGAATCTGATTTACTTTCTAATATGCCACCAGTGGTCCTCTATCTGATTTAAACAGCTAGAGTCTGTGTAGATTAGTTTCTAAATGACTAACAATGTGTAACTTTGATATCTATATCCTTCTCTAAATACATAAAGTAGACATATAATAAATACAGTGGAGACAAGCACCTCCTGTTTCTCCAGAGGCCTAAGAAGAATACTTTGATTCTCTTTTGGATCACTTCACAATTATCCATTCACAGTCTGGCTTGACTACTTTCTTTGCCAAGTATCCTTGAATAAACACCAGCCAAAGTTTTTGGAAGGAATGGTTGTGTTCCTTTTCTCAAAAAGACTTCCATGATTTCCACGATTATTAATGCCAGGGACGTCTTACTGCGGCACATCTCCTTTGACCCGATATTGAAAAATGAAAATGCACCAATCAAAATTGTCCTGTTGTCACAGCTCTGATGGCATCCACACTTCAAAAGGCACCAAGGAAACCAAACTGAGCCTTTTATTTTTACTAGGAGTACTATTTAATGGCAGTCCCTCTCTGTTAAAATTTCTATTGTCTCTACTTCTTACCCTATCCCACATACTAAACCCCCCCCCCCCTGCATTTTGCTCACCCTTCATGCCTTGGACCCTGTCCCCTCCAAACAAAAGAGCTCTTTCAGCTGAAGTGCAGGAAGAGTTTTGGGCTCGGTGGGAGGTTTCTGGGGTCAATGTTAAAGCCTGTCTTTGTGTGTGCGACAACAGGGCCTGGCCATTAACAACAAGCTCTTCACACATCGTCCAGCTTCTCCGCAACAGTGCCAGTGCGCCATTTACATGACAAAAGGGGAGGGGGCGGTATGGGACTGTCTCGCAGTCGGCCAAGGGTCTGTCTCATAGCTGGCCGCAGAGTGCTTCCTTTTAAAATGCAGTGGGCAGAGTCGGCTGGAAAGGATGTGGCTTTAAAACAGGCTTTGCTTCTATGTGAATTTGATATGGTGAGTTTGTTCAGTGCATCAGTTACAGGGTTAAAATTAGACATAATATCTGGGAAGATGGTTCATACAATGCCACATTTTCAGTGCCTGGTTGCCTTGGAAATGAAGTAGCTGCACTATGGTTTCAAATTGGCTTAGGCGAAAGGAGAGAAGGTCAATGTTTTGGCTGTAAATTCAGTGCATACAATTAAGGTTTATATCGTTTCATACTAAGCTAATGTGTCAGGTATATTTGACAGTGTCCACAGAAGCTAGTTAAGAGTTTACCAGAGGGGGATCCCCCTAAACAGTTTGTACAGCTTCTAGTGTACTGCTTTTCTGTTTTAATGTGCTGTTAACAGGGCCATCTCACATACCCTTTAATCACTTATACAAATTCCTCTGAATTTATGTGTAATTCAACTGTTGAGATGTAAACAGTCGATTCACTGTAGAGAAATTCACCAGTTTTTATTTTTTTTATCATGGTGGTGAAAAATCTTTTCTTTGGGTGCTTTTTTGCCTTATAAAGCCCTTTATGGACCTCTCCAATATGGATGTATTTCAAATGTTTTAGGCCAAAACCTCATCGCAAAGCTAGTTAAACAGAGTCTCAGGCTTCAGGTAACATTAGAGCATTCCTTGTCTAATAACCTGTGAGGCAACTTTAAGAGGCATTGAACTCTTTAGACGTCTGGCTCCCATCAGCACCACTGTGGACAGTTCTGACTAAGTTTCTCTAGAACAGTGCATTTTATACCAAACCGCTCTGAATGACTTTTAGAATTGCATATTGATATCAGAATTATATCTGTATCGGCAAAAATAATCACTAAAAAAACAAACCAATAATAACAGACCGATATTTGACTGCTTGATGGACAGCGTATTTTTGTACTCAGGAAAACGGGATGTTTAGGTGATGGTTGGTTACAGTGCTAACGTATCTGCATTTTATTCATGTTTAGCATTAATAACCCTCAAAATATTTAAGTTTGCCTAAACTGCTAATCAAGTAGATGTAGTCACGCATTCGGCATTATTTTTGAACGTATCGGCATCTGCACTAGCAAACATTTACATGAAAAATATCGGATATCAGACATCGGCTTCCGATTCCCATATCGGTGTATACCTACTTTGTTCACATCTAAAATGTTTATCCGTGCAGATTTTTTTTCTTTTCAATTTACTTCGATGTAATTCAATGTCATGCCAAATTAGCCGTTTTATTGCAAATAAACATCCCTTACAGAGCCACATTAGAGCTGTAGGCTAGGGGAACTAGTTCAGCTGTCTCCATCATGCCGATGCTTTCGCCTCTACCTCTTTCGGAACGAACCAATCACAGGTACGATGCGTAAAGATACGACATAACTGACAACGAAAGGACTCAATCAGCTTGAGAGAAGAGATCTTTGTCCGCCAAAGACGACAATGTCCACCAATCATAAGAGAGAGTGGGAGGGCCGTTCAAGGATATCCTCCAGTGTCGTTTCTGATTCCGTCCAGTTAGATCGGCAGCGGGAGCGGAGAAAGGAAAGCTGAGAGCCCGAAGGCAGTAGCCCCCACCACCGCCGGCCCAAGTTACCATCTAGCACCGGGAACATACACTAGAGAGCCACCGCCGGCTTTACCAACAAGGAACCACCATGAGCAGCGAGGCCGAAACACAGCAGCCGCCGCAGCCTGCCGCCGACGCGGAGAGCCCATCCAACCCGGCAGCTGCAGCTACCGCGGGGGATAAGAAGGTCATCGGTAAGGCAGCTAGGTTAGCTAGCGCTTGTGGTAACTTGCCTACAGCCGTTCTAGTTAGTTGCTGGGCTTGTGGATCAGGGCTGGAAAGCTCGAGTGTTTCGGAGGCTGGTGTTGGTTTCTCAGCAGTCATACTGACTATTCTTGTTAATTGAAGAAATACGGTAAAAATTCGTTACCGAGTTCCTATGGCTCTAATAAAGTCACTCAGTTGAAACGGCTACAGTGGCTGTGTGAAACAATTTTTCCTAATTTTACCTGCTAGCCAGCAACGTCGCTATCGCAATGTGTCGCTGTGCTGCTCCTTAAGAAACGCTGATGACCACAACACTCGTCAAATGTTGAACTGGTCCAGTAATACTGGCCTCCGCCCTGGCGGCGCTTAACCTCAGCCGGTCAGACGTAAAAGTGTGACGGTTAATTTTGTGGGCAGTTCGGATTTTAAACCGATGAGCGTTCTACGTTCCGTCCGCGCGCCGTGCTGGTTCAAAAATCGACGCTTGGTCGAGCGGTTAGCTTACTAGCTAACGCTGCTAACACGAGGCCTGTGAGTGTGACCACACCGGCCGGCTACTCGACAAGCTAGCTAAGTTACGAGAACGAGAGCGGTGGCTTGGTTTAGACCGACTTCTGGCTTCAGCATCACTAATTCATACGTCTGGTTACGCGGCTCATTTTTAGAAGGGCTAAAACGTCACCTTGGACTTGAGTCATGCGATGAGGAGTTCGTGTAAATTGCTGTCCAGCGTCTTCATCGCTATTAGCCCGCGAGGTAACGTTACGTTTGGCCTTGATCGTGACCCCCTTCTGCCTCCGCGTTACCGAGATCCCTTGGCTAGCTGACGAGCAGCCAGAGACCCCGAGCATAAGAGCGTGTAATGTGCTGTTAAAATGCGAACGGCTTGATCATTAACGCTCATTAACGATCATTAGTAGCCGTCGGGGAATTTATCGGCCAAACATACTAACCTACCCTATTCACGAATTTTCCCGTTCCACCTTAAATAGTGTAGCAGTTAGATTGTGCTGGTTAAGGTGGGACGGGGTAACTCGAGCTAGAGGCTGGCTAATAGGAAGCCGATGTCAGCCTCGTAAGCTAAGTGCAGTCTTTGTTTGTCTGCTGGCCTCCGTCTGAACCTGGCCGAGCTAACCCAACACGCATTCCCAGAGAAACAAAACAAAGCTGAGACGCTTCGGCCGAATTACTTCAGTCTTTTAAAAGTGCAGCCGTTTTCCGGACTCGAGTCGGCCGGGACTCCAGCTCGGTAAGGCGAAGCTACGTTAACCCAGCTTTCCCAGTCTACCGTTCCCAAAATGTCCGCCGCGCTGCTCAGATGATGGGGATTTCTTTTGTCTAGGCGTCGAGCGCGCATACGGTGCGAGCTCAGCCCGACCAGTCGACTGGAAGCGCGCCGCTCCGCGACTAATCGATGGACGTGAAAACACGACCGCCGTCTGTAGTTCGTCTAACTGGGGGGGTCTGCCGCAGAAAGAAATGTTTTTCTATCTGGCGCCTGTCCAGCCACATGGTTGGGGCTAGTGGCTAACTGGCTACTATGCTTAACCTCCTGAAGCGCAGCAGCAGTGGAGCTAGCTGGTTAGCGAGCCGGCTAACGCTATTTAGTGTCGTAGCTCGCAGACTTCGACATTTTTTAAACACTGAGAGATGTTGGATTCGTTTTGTCGGCTTATTTAAATCCACTCGATGCGAGACTACGCAGTCTAAGGTTTTGTGAAGTAAAGTAAGACCTGCCTCGGAACAGGAACGTGTTACACCACGTGTAACTTGAATGTCTTCCTTATTTCACCCTCTGTCTCGTTTCCTTGAACTAGCGAGTCAGTGCCGCCCAGCCCGGTGATGAGACTTGGATGGAACATAATTTATGAGGACTATTAAGCTGGACCTACAGCGACTGGTTTAAAGGGCATGTACGCTGAAAACACGTTTTCCTCACTCTGTTAATATTACTTGGATATTGGTTTCAAAACACGCCTTCAGTCCCTCCACTTTGTAGTCAGTGTATGGAAGCTGAGGTGGAAAGACGGCTCGTTTTCACTCTTATTTTCTGTGCTGTCACAAAGACAAACGCCTTTTATATATGTGGCCGTTCAGTGTTGTAGCTTCGTCCATTTAAGTTAAAGTTATAAGTAGAGTTTCTATCTGGATTTAATTTTGAATGAAGTGCAATTCAGAACCGACTCCAGAGAGCTGTTTTTCTTTAAAGTAAAATAAATAAAACTGTCTTGAGATTTAAAGAGGTGTTGGAAACAGACCTTTTGGGAACATAAGCCCACATAAGTGGACATCAAATAAAAATGTGAAATATTGGATTCAAGACTGCGTTCACCATTTCATTTTGAATACAGGGTCATAGCAGATCTACTTAGTTATTTTCTGAAGAAAGACTCTTGATATGAGCAGCTGGCCATGCAGAGCAGTGGTTTTACATCAGAGTCTATAAACAGCACGACAGTTGGAGGTTATAAATAGATTCCCTCTAAATGTCTTCCTAGATTTTGGCAATGGTTATGGGTTCCTTTTCTTCATAGCTATGTGTTTTGAGTGCCTCTGCCTCATGTGAAAACTCTCCTATTCACTGTTTGTATAAACATTCCAAAGGTGTTTGCTAATTTTTCGATTTTTACCTCCTTTTTAGCAACAAAGGTCCTGGGCACAGTGAAATGGTTCAACGTAAGGAATGGCTATGGTTTCATCAACAGGTAAACGGCTTGCAACCCTCAGACACCAGCTATTATATGTGTGTCAGGGAACATCCTCAATCCTATTAGAGCTTTGAAATGCTTATAGCCAGAATGCTGACTACTCTGGCAGGAGCACACTACTGTTTACTCAAGAGTCTTAATCATTGTCTAAAGCCAGTTGGTTCATGTTTATCTCAATTAACCGTGTCTTCTGTCACTATAGCTGACATAGTGTGTCTGTTTTCCTTTTGTAATTTTTATTTAAAGGAATGATACAAAAGAAGATGTCTTTGTACACCAGGTAAATAGTTGCCACATCTTTTCTGGCTTTGGATAAATCACTATAAAGAACAAAGTAAATGGTTTGGTATAATGGCTCATGCTTGGTTTTTGCTTGTCCTCAGACTGCCATAAAGAAGAATAACCCAAGGAAATACCTTCGCAGTGTTGGGGATGGAGAGACTGTGGAGTTTGATGTGGTTGAAGGGGAAAAGGTGGGAGTTAATTTCTTGCTTTTGACCTGGTTAAAGTTCCATCCAGAACTTAAGCCAGTTAATTAAGTAGAGCATTTATGTCTTCAATAAACTAAGAATTGTATTTCTCAGTTGTTAAAGGTAGAATCTGTGCTGTTTAAATAGGTTTGAGATGCACGCATACATTAATTAGGTTATGCAATCTGTATAAAATGTGTGTTGCTGAAATATTCAAAACACATTTTATGAAGTGAAAACATAATTACCTGATCTCCCAACTTTATATGACTGAGCAATTTAACATTAACATTAATCTTAATCTTGGTTAGGTTTGCATTACAAGCCTGATCATTTTAATTTGTTTATTAACATCTGGTATTGCTGTCTTGACTGTTCATAGTTGTTTGTGGCTCATCTACAATTGAACATGTGACCCAAAAAAAACCTGGATGCACATTTTGCCAAATTAACTACAGCCAACACTGGTTGACTTTATTTTGGAGAGTGAGAAATTGTAACTGTTAACTGCTTTTAAGTAAATGGAAATTATGTTCTATTTTTAAATTTAAATTGAGCAAATTGAATGTATAACATGCAAAATAATGCATTTGGGTCTTCTCTGTAACATGAACATGCCCAGTGACTCATCAATATTAAATCTTTTCTCCAGGGTGCTGAGGCAGCCAACGTTACCGGGCCTGGCGGTGTCCCCGTTCAAGGGAGCAAATATGCAGCCGACAGAAACCGGTACAGGCGGTACCCACGCAGGAGGGGGCCTCCTCGTGACTACCAGGAGAACTATCCGAGTGATGGGGAGGGAGAGGTGCGTGAGAAGAGGGAGGGCGGAGAGAGTGCACCTGAGGGTGACCAGCAGCAGCGAAAGCCCTCCTTCCCTGGCAGGCGGCGCTACCCCCCATACTACGTCAGGAGGCGCTATGGGCGCAGGCCCCCTTATACCAACACACCCCCCAGAGGAGAAATGACTGAGGTAGGCTGGCAGCAGTGCAACTGAGATGAGGGGGGGTATTAAAATTGCACATTGCATCTAAAACAAACTTTTAATGCAGTTTTAGAACAGTGATTCCCAATCCTGGCCCTAGAGCATTTGTTTCCCTTATTCTAATATACATTTTTCAACTAATTAACAAGCACCTTGAATTAAAGTGTCTATTGGAACAGAGATTATGCTTTAAAAAAAAAAAAGACTTCTCCAGGACCACCACTAGAACCGTTAAGTCTGAAGGATCTTACTTGTGACTAATTGTATCTGTAGTCATAAGTTGCACAAATATTGTGGGAAATATATTTAATTGATTGCACTGTTATTGTTGGTCCCTGCGACCCTGAGGGAGAAGCAGCTCAGAAAGTGTGTGTATTTTTGTTGGTAATTGCCTGTGTATCAGCAGTGGGGGGAAAGATCTGCTCTGATTGTGTGTGTAACTTTCTTTTTGTCATGCTTTTGTAGAGTGGGGAAGGTGATGAGAACCAGGGTGGACCAGACCAGGGCAACAAACCAGTGAGGCAGAACTACTACAGAGGCTTCCGACCAAGGTTCAGACCAAGGTTTGCATGTTGTGTGTCTGCTGCAATGAGGCTGCAGCTCTGAGATGACATTTGGCAGACCTAAACTTGGCAGTAATAGTTTAAAACTGATCACTGACATTGAATCAAACAGAATGAATGACATTTCATTCTGCTGATGCAGAATGTGGCTGCCTGTTAGGTCATCTAACCCTACAAAAATTGATTGATTCTTCAGTACTGTCTTCCAAGTGTGTTCAGCTATGTGTCAGCTTGAAAACATGCTATCAGCAACACACAGGAAGTATGGTAGCCCTGATCTAGATGATGTGCTACCATATTAAAATAGATGAAGTACACAGTTTTCATAATTTTGAAATTACCCTTTAAAAAGGTGTTTTCCTGTATCTTGGGGTACTCTAGGACATAAGTAGCTGACTTCTTAAATTCATGTGATGGATAAGTAACGGGTTGTTTGTGCATTTGTGGCAGGGGTCCCCCCCGTCCCCGGCCGGTGCGGGAAGGGGAAGAGGACAAGGAGAATCAGGGTGAGGGCGGCCAAAATCAGGAGCCCCGCCAGCGCCGCTATCGCCGCAACTTCAACTACCGCCGCAGACGGGCCCAGACCACCAAGCCTCAGGACGGCAAGGACAGCAAGGCAGCCGAAGCATCCGCTGACAAATCAGCCGCTCCCGAAGCCGAACAAGGCGGGGCCGAGTAAAACATCCGCTGCCGGCCTCACCATCTTGCACCATCCTGCCGGGTTGGTTTGTTTTCTTCTGTTTTAGTGGCTGGTTTTACAGGTTCAGTGATCCCACATGGTTATCATTCCCTTTCTGAACTCAAACTGGAAATGTGTAGTGGAACAGTGGGCAACTCAGAAAGCATCAAAGAAGGATCTAGTAGAACTGAATCACAGGATTCTTTAAATAATTGGTGAACACTCTAACCATTGATGAATTGCTGTGCTATGATTACACTGATGTGATCCCTAGGCGCAGATATTTTCAGATCATGTGAGTGTTTGTACGGTGGTGCTTACTGCTGGTGCCTTGTTCAGCAACACATTCAACATGTGAGGGGTCCAGTTGGCTGTATATGTAATAAAATGGTTTTCCTCAGAGAATGCAGTCCCATTCTGGAAGTGCCAAGAGAAACAAGGCTACGCCTTGACTAGCCCATAATTGTTAGTGAGACAAAAAGACTTGCATTGTAATGTTTTTAGAAGTCTGAGGTGTTTGTACTACTCCAAGGACAGGGACTGCATTGAGTCCACAGCTTCTTCTGGGTGTCATTTTTAAAAAAATCATTCTAATATTCTGGCAGCTGTTCTGCATTGATTATTCGTCTGATATATAGACAGCAACATTAACTGTGCTTTATAAAATGCGCAGTAACGATCAGTTAATTTGGAGAATAACAAGAAAATTGTAGTTAGCAGCCAGACCCATTACTCTGGCTTCATGAAGTCTTGCTATAGATTTTTCATTTAAATATTTAAGGCATTTGAGAATGCATATGCCATCACTGCTTGATAAAACCATCCCAATGTCTGAAATGCAACTGTCAGATGTTTATCACATCCATGTATAATGCTCTGGTTTAACTGCTTTAGCTGGAAAGGGAAGGGCAAATGCCACAAGGGATGGCATCTTGGTATATTGCCCAGCTCAGTTAAACTCTGATTGCCCTGGAGCTGTGCTTCAGTTTGCACTTTCCATTGACACAAGGCTGGATCAGCCTGTTCAGTGACGGCATAAGCTAATGCTGCGGATCTGATAAAGCAAACTAAATGCCTGGCTCTAGCGCACTATTGTGCCGCTGGCATTGCCATCGCTGGGCAACGTTTTCTCTGCCTGGTAGTTTCAAATTGAGCAGTAGTTGCAAAGACAGTGCCCTACAGTAGCTTTGCAGACTTGGCATTGTTGACTTTAGTTGAAGCTTAATTTTAACACTCTGTTTTGCTTTGTATTTACAGTTTTTGTCAAGACGAAGAAACATCCAAGATCCGAGCAATAAGAACCAGATTTGACCTGACGATCGTCTAAGCTTGCAACATGCGTTTGACCAGATTACCACCGATTGCCTGCAGAATCTATGCAGACCTGTTTTCTTTTCCCATTCTTTTTATGTGACAGCTAAAAGTTTTGGGGAAACAGCAGATGTTTTTCTAAATCGGTCTTAAGTTTTTACACCAAATGGTTTTTAAAAGAAGTAATTTGATATCTGGTCAGTTTGACATTTTTAAATAACTTTTTATGTATCCAGACATGAATTTTAACAAAAGGCAAGCTCAAAATAAAAGACAAAGACGAAGTTTCTCCATGAGTTTTTTTTGTTGTTGTTGTTTGTTTGTTTTTTGTTTGGGGGGCGTTCAGTCTCTACTCGGAATTCATTTAGTTGTGCAGAGAACTGGATAATTCATTCACACTATAAAGTCACAAGCTCAATCTATAAAATCCCCACCCTTTCTGAAGTAGCTGACACATGCAGTCCTTTGGTGGGAAAGCAACATGTAGTTTCAAAGTCTTATCAGACGTTGGTCTCTTTGCGAAGTCGCTCCATGCGCTGAATGTTGGACTCCAGAGCAGTGCGGTTGGTGATTTGTGTGGCACAGCTGGCTGGAAACCAGCCTCTTTCACCATCCCTCATTCGCTCCCCATAGCACCAACCTGGAAAACAGTGGAGTTCAGTTAAAGCTACAGACAAAGCTCCAAGTATTGGAAGTCAGATGTCTGCCAGTATGGTTGTTGATGCAGCACACAGTTCAGTGTGTTGTGAACATATTGAGATGTACATCATAAGCAGGGAAAGGCTTCAGGTTTTTAGACATTTGAACAAATTGTGAAGTGAGTGGACTATTGCTACTCGGTCCTCAGGCTCTTAGTAATATGGAACACTAAACTCAAAAGACCACGTGACAAACTAATTGCGACAGCCTGAAGTGAGATATTTCAGGCAGCAGAAGTTTTTAGGGGTAGGTTAACCAGATATGCTAACAGGGCAACCATAAAAGCTGATGACATTTATGCTGTTTGATTTTCATTACAATTACCAAAATTTGCCTTTCTGACTGAGCTATTGCTTTGATTATAATTTGCACCCACTATCACAAAGTGCAGGGGTTAGTGTTTCCTCTTTTGCAATATGTTACTATGTCCACATAAAACGGGCATTATTTTAACATTTCGGAATGTTGAAATTTAGGGGCTGATGCACATCAAAACGAGCCTTTTTGAATTTTTACAATTCCATTTTACCTTAATAGGACCTTTTTAAATAATTAGACAGGTAAACTTTGTCCTGCTGTCCTTTACAGTGTGTGAAAAATTCCTGATGGATGGACCAAAAGTATTTGGAATAAAATCTCTTCACACTAACTTAGAAGTTGACAACTTTTTGCTGTCTCAAAGTTACTACATTAGGGACTTTTTTGCTGGACAGCAAAGATATGTAACTTCTGAAGACTGCTCTGCTGCACTGCATCATGAAGTTTACATGATTGTACTAGATTGAACTTAAAAATCGAATTACTCCATTCTGCACTTCCCATGGTCTCAAAAATATAAAAAAAACATGATGCAGATGTGTTTACCAGACAGGAAGCTGCTGTTAGGTGGAGGACCACTTCACCTAAAAGGGGTTTCAGTTGCTGGTAATGAGTTAAAGCTATGCACGTTACATCATGCCAGCTGCTCCCCACCAGTTTCAATTCACCTTCAACCACAGCAGTGATGTTGGTGGTTAAACATTCATTTAGCATCACATTATTGCTCTTGCTTTAAGTCATCTTTAGAAGACCCAACCCACTTGAGTAGTCAAATAATGTCTAGGTATGACAATGCCATCTCACCATCCACTTCCTGCAGAACGATGACTACTTCAGCCTGCTGGAGGCTCAGCTCGTCCGGCTCTTTGGGCATATAAGCTTTAGTGGCCTCGTACTGAGGCAGATCTGGAATAGATTAGCACAAATAAGCATGAAAAAACGTTTGCTGTCAATAATATAACTGAGCTGCTAAAGTTGGCTTAATTGTAATGCAGGAGTAAAAGAATAAAGTTCAAGAGAACTGGAGATAATTGATTTAAAAAAAAGCTGTAAAACTGAAAACAACGGTCTCTTTCTGAATCTATAATTATGAACTGTTATGTCTCACTGATGTACCACTATATCTTCTATATCTAAACTCAGACTTACCATCTTTGTTAATGATACTCCACGTTTCCTTGTGACTCTGCAGAGCCGTGACCCAGCGAGCTCTGTCCAGCCTGCAAACACATTCATACTTAAATCTCTTCATAAAAATACAAAAATTACTTTAATTATTAACTGTTCTCTAGAGACACTGAAGTCTTGCAAGCTGCCAAATGCTGTTTGATGGCTGATAATTGTTCACATCTGAGCCAGCAGATGGTGCCAGTCACAACACTATTATGGCCACTTACTTGTTTTCAGCCACTAATGCCATCTGCTCACAGCGCCCCTCGCTGTTGGGATTCATGGCCATCCGCAGGTACAGCTTAGAGTCAACCTGCGCTTCCTCTACCTCCACATTCTCCAGAGTGGCGTAGTCACACACCACATAGCTCTCCTCGCTGTATAATTAAACACAGATTCATATTACAAATACACAGAAAGACACACAGACAAAACTAGGTTATAGGACTGGGCAATATATTAATTTATATTGTGATTGTGATCGATCACAAAGTGCTTTTCTGAGCATTCTGAATATTGTCAGTACTTTAAGAACACAAACATTAGTTCTGGTTAAGTGGACTGAAAATGATGTGTTTAAATGTGTATCTTTCTGCCTCATCCAATTCATAAATCCTCAGAAAACCTAAGTGCTGTAATATTACCTTTCAGTTCATGATATGTTTTGTATCTATAAAAAAGAATACGCTGCATATATTTGGTATAAGCACAGTAAATGCTGCGGAAACAACAAGTTGACTAGAAATTACTCGGCATTTAGTTCTGCCACACAATCTGGTTGAAGATCAGTCTACCCATAACCACATTTTTTTCACCATACTTTATCATTTTACTAACAACAGCTGCTAAAACTACTTTTTAGGCAGAAGAAATCAGCCGTTTTAAAGACATATTTGAAACAGTGAGTGTGTTTATTGGAGTTATGGAATAGGAGGAGGAACATGTCAGAGGCAAAATTCTCACAATATCTGCACTAGGCTTCAACTCGTTTGGCCACACCCTTCGTATTGTACCTCGTCTTGTCTCGTTTCATCTGCCGCAGCTTACTGCACATTCCAACACCTTTTCTGGCTCCATATCTCATTCTCACGTCTGACACTTCCCCATATTTCTGGATACCATCGCTTCTCATCTGTTCCCTGCATAGCTCTGCAAAGCTAATCTGCCTTTCCCTTTTTCTCCACTCCCAACACCTTTCACCCCCCACCCAAAGAGCTTCATTGCCATTTTGCAGATTCTGTGTTGAAACAGCATTTGCTGTTTTCGGGACAGCTGTACCCCTGTTTGCACACTTGCTTAGGAGACTAGGAATAAGGAAAGAAATCATAGTGAGGCTGAAAAACCTGATTACTAAGCTAAAATCAATTTCTTCAGCTCCAATAATCCCATCTAAGAAACAAAGAGTATGTGGTTTACATGAACATTCAACTGATCAGAAATCCGATAATGATCGTTTTAATGTTGTGCATGCAAATGCACTAAAAGGCATTTTCAAAGGGTTATTGCTGTATCTTTTGTATACTAATGTATAAAAAGGAATTGAACACTGATGGGCTGTTTTATCATGAATAACACTCCCTTTAATAAGCCTGGAAAGCATTCCAAAAACAATGACTGAGAGGCAAAGCTCCAGTTATGAGAATGACATCCCACTCATGAGAGATATGAGACTAAACTACAGTCCAGCCACGCTTCTTGTGCTTCCTCTCTTTGCTGAGATATGAGCAGTAGCTTGAGTCAGGGATGTGACTCGATTGCAGAGGTAAAGGAATCTAATGTCAGAAGTCATTCAGGAATCTCAGGCATGTTACGCTACAGCAGCCATCTAACCCCCCCACCTCCCACCGAGAGCTGCCTTTGCGGCCACTCACCTCAAACTGCCTCTGCCATTGACCTCCTGCCCAAGATCTAAAATAAGATCTAAACTAAAACAATACATTTGAAAAAGGCTCAAAGCTTTTTTTTATTTACAACCCAAATTCCAATGAAGTTGGGACGTTGTGTAAAACATAAATAAAAACAGAATACGATGATTTGCAAATCCTTTTCAACCTGTATTCAATTGAATACACTACAAAGACAAGATATTTAATGTTCAAACGGATAAACTTTGTTTTTTGCAAATATTCACTCATTTTGAATTTGATGCCTGCAACACGTTCCAAAGAAGTTGGGACAGGGGCAACAAAAGACTGGGAAAGTTGAGGAATGCTCAAAAAACACCTGTCTGGAACATTCAACAGATGAACAGGTTACTTGGAAACAGGTGAGTGTCATGACTGGGTATAAAGGGAGCATCACTGAAAGGCTCAGTCGTTCACAAGCAAGGATGGGGCGAGGTTCAACACTTTGTGAACAACTGCGTGAGCAAATAGTCCAAAAGTTTAAGAACAACGTTTCTCATCATGCAATTGTGAGGAATTTAGGGATTTCATCATCTACAGTCCATAATATGATCAAAAGATTCAGGGAATCAGGAGAAATCTCTGCAACTAAGCGGCAAGGCAGAAGGACCGACATCATTCTGTAACGGATATTCCCACATGGGCTCAGGAACACTTCAGAAAACCACTGTCAGTGAACACAGTTCGTCGCTCCATCTACAAGTGCAAGTTAAAACTCTGCCATGCAAAGCGAAAGCCAGATATCAACACCACCCAGAAACGCTGCCGGCTTCTCTGGGCCTGAGCTCATCTAAGATGGACTGATGCAAAGTGGAAAAGTGTCCTGTGGTCTGACGCGTCCACATTTCACACTGTTTTTGGAAATCATGGACGTCGTGTCCTCCGGGCCAAAGAGGAAAAGGACTGTCCGGATTGTTATCAGCGCAAAGTTCAAAAGCCAGCATCTCTGATGGTGTGGGGGTGTGTTAGAGCCCATGGCATGGGTAACTTGCACATCTGTGAAGGCACCATTACTGCTGAAAGGTACATACAGGTTTTGGAGCAACATCTGCTGCCATCCAAGTAACGTCTTTTTCAGGGACGTCCTGCTTATTTCAGCAAGACAACACCAAGCCGCATTCTGCACGTGTTACAACAGCATGGCTTCGTAGTAAAAGAGTGTGGGTACCAGACTGGCCTGCCTGCAGTCCAGACCTGTCTCCCATTGAAAATGTGCGGCACATTATGAAGCGCAAAATACGACAGTGGAGACCCCGGACTGTTGAGCAGCTGAAGTTGTACATCAAGCAAGAATGGGAAAGAATTCCACCTACAAAGCTTCAACAATTAGTGTCCTCAGTTCCCAAACGCTTATTGAGTGTTGTTAAAAGGAAAGGTGATGTAACACAGTGGTAAACATGCCCCTGTCCCAACTTCTTTGGAACATGTTGCAGGCATCAAATTCAAAATGAGTGAATATTTGCAAAAAACAATAAAGTTTATCCGTTTGAACATTAAATATCTTGTCTTTGTAGTGTATTAAATTGAATATACGTTGAAAATCGTATTCTGTTTCTATTTATGTTTTACACAACATCCCAACTTCATTGGAATTGGGGTTGTATTTACTAGTGGGAAGGTTTACCCCAAGAGGTCTAAGCTAACAGATTGAGTTGAAACAGTTGTGTACGAGATAGGAAATCACACACACTGCACTGAGCCCCCCAAGAGCAGAACAGAATACCCCGGTTTATAAATTTTCATTAGGCTTTTGAAGATGGTTTTACATCAAACCACTCTGAATGTTTTTATTTACATCTTAACTCTTTAATTATGCATAAATTCTAGGAAATCCACGCAATTCCCCTTTAACTTCAGAGCACTTTAAGTACTTACTGAATACTTGATGTCATGATGTCTGTATTCTGTTTCGCTGCTTACTACAATGTACAGTTTTATGAAATTTGCATATACACCATTAAAAAGGATAGTGGACCTGCCTTTTTTTCCTAGTGACGATAAGCACGTCATTGAAGAGAAACAGGTAATAGCTCTTGTGGCTGAAAGCCTTCCAGAAGATGCTCAGCTCCTCCAGGCATATGGCCAGCTCACCTCTCTTCAGCAGCCAGCGAGAGGACGAGACCAACGGGAACGGCTACACACAAAACCAGAGTGGAGAAGGAGGTTAGTCTCTGAGGGAGTATAATAGACTTACACATGCTCTGGTCCAGAGTTTAAAGCAACAGTAGAGCGAAAAATCAAAGTACTTTTTTTCCCAGCCAACCTGCACGCCTACATAAGCAAGTCTATCTTCCCTAATTTAGCCAATGTCCAGCACTTACTTAGGTCAACCCTGATTACACAGTGCTACTTGACCACCAAGGTAAAGGCTGGCACATGCTTCATCTGAGACACATGAAGCTCCACCACATCTTTCCAAACTGCTGCTAACACAATGTCAGAAGTAGGTAGTAACTAATTAACACTTATTCTGGTACATGTACTTTAAGTAAAATCCAGTTTTTCTTGAGTATTTTCAATCACAATGCTTTGGCGTCTAAAGTATATTAGTAAGTAAAGAAATCTGCTTTTTGCTCTGTTACATTCTAGCTATTCATACTACTTTGAATTTGGCCATGCATCTGATTTCGGAGCTTTAGCATTTTATTTTTGACCAAAAGAATCACTAAAAGAGAAGAATAAAGCCTAACAAACTTCAGCTCCTACGCTGGTAGATGCCGAATTTATTAAGAACTTAAGTTACTCAAAACTTTTTTTGGGAAGGTACTTTAACTTCAGTAATTGTTTTATACAAGTATTAATACTTTGATTTGAATGTGGGTTTAAGATAGTCTACCAATCTCTGCACAAAGTCGTTGGACAGCTCAACATGCTTGGATGAGAACACTAACTGCCAATTCTATTTCATCAGCTGGGGGTGGATGCGGGCGTGATAGAGGTAGAGGGAGGGCCATCCCACGCACCTAGAGAGAGCAAGGCCAACAAACCTGCAATCTCCTAACGACAGGGCCAATCCTTAGATGGCTGCGCCACTCCGGAGCCTGTTTCCTTTACTTTTACACTGGGGCTACAATGCTAATGTAGCCAACAAGTAATGGAGCTTCTAGCCAGCAGTTTAGCAGGCAGAAATCACAGCTTACTTATTTGCTTATGTGGTTTCTGGCACTGTATGACATAGTGTTATCTATAAAAATGGAAAAACGCTTCATGATAGCTGCTACTAGTTGTTTTAGATAACGACACATGTCTGTCCATTTTTATAGATAGCAGTGTGCTATAAGCTGTCAGAAACCACATAAGCAAGTCTGTTTGAGATTACTTTATAAATTTACATTGTTCGATGCAAAAGTATAAGTTGCCATGCAGTTTCCACAGTGCTACATTAGCCTCATTGCTCCTGTACAGACCTGAAGTAGAACAGTCTGTCTGAACCGACCAGTTCCATTACAGTTACATCTAAAAACATGATTGCACTGCCAGATCTTGCTCATTTCTTCACTCTTGGATGGTTTTCTATGTACATGCGTTCACAAAGCATGTCACTATAGGATCAGCAATGTGTAATCTGTTTTGGTGACTGTAATTGCCATAAGCAGAGCAGGAATCTGACAGTGGAAGGCTCAGAGATGACTGAAATGCTGCAGTAGAGACCTTGATCTTCCCAAACTCCATCTGTTTCTGGATGGTGTACATCTGCTCAGTGCGCTCCATCCTCCGGGCTCCGTCATTACAGCTTTTCACCAGCTGACCAACAAATAAACAAAACAAATAAGACCTTGTAAAACAGCCTTGAGCTTTTGCAAGCGCACAGTATCACTAACAACAGATGAAGTAGTCAACACAAACAGAGAGGACATATGTCAACATGACATCATCATCATACCACTCAGCTGTTGTTTAAATACTTCGTGGTAGAGTTTAACCTATTAAAAGAAGGAAAGTTCCTTACAGAAGACTTTAATTCCTAACTCTCATAACTGAGTTACATATGAGCTTCATAGTACATACTGTAAATACTTTGCAAGTCATAGTGACTCGAGTTACTGAATAATTCACAATAGTTACTGAGTAACTAATACAAAACACAACACATTTAATTTATTCAAATTTGCCATCAAAGTAATTGTGCATTTTTTTTTTTTAATCCGAGTAACAATAAAAGCAGGGTGAGTTATGACTTATATGCCTCTTAATAAACAATTTATTGTTTAACATGAAAGTCTCTACCATGAGTGACTACAGAGCCTGTAGAAACTGTCAGAACAGGCCTGAGTTTGCGCATCAATGGATCTGAATGCAGCGTACCTTGCTGATGGCCTTCAGCGCCCAGCGAGCTGCATAGTATTCAGGTGTCTGTTTGGTGGTCTTCTGACAGATAGTCTACATGAATGTACAGAAAGGGGGTAACTTTAGATGCGTAACTGAATAACAGAATAATACTTTTTTAATTTATGCACAGGGAAATCCAACTAAAAGCATTGGGGGCAAGAGGTTCCTCACATCCATCAGCAGAGGCAGGCGGGTGACCCTCTGCATGGGCAGAATGAGGAACGAGATCATGGGTAATCCTCCACATTCAGGACTGCACTCAATCTGTTTCAGCACCTCCTTAAAGGCAGTGTTGCTCGCTCTACAACAAACACACACACACAAACACATAGATCACAGGGCATTAAGGTGCAAAATATGTCCTTATTGTTATTGTGATACCAGCTTTGCAATACTACGCAAAAGGTTGCAATACACAAATTACCACTTATATTGTATTTTACTGTGTGATGTGGAGATAAAATCTCAAGCAGATCACTTATGACTATGATATTTATCATTTCATAACTACTTGGTTCCCTAAAAAACTTAAAATATGTATCAAAATACTTTCTGGAGTCTAGGCTCTAGTATTTCAGTCTGCGTTGCTTAATTATTATTATTATTTCATATAATATGACAATTACTAATAAATAATTTCAAACCTTTAATTATTACTGTACCTCACAGAAAGGTATGACATGAAATAGTTATGAATACATCGCCTCATGTCTAAGATGTTTTACAAGGTTGTTGTGCAGACAAAGAAAACTTTTGATTTATTGGAGTTCTACCTTTGTGAACATTACAGATAAAAACTCACATAGGTCCACTGGCTGTTTGGAAAGTTGATTAAAATGGCTATATTTGTATTGTAAACATCACAACCCCTGGCTCCTATCACCACTACTGTAAAGAAAATTCAGGTTGGTACTTTTTTCTACAATGCAACATTTCACATAAAACCCCTCGGAATGACTTAAATCTCATGCCTAACTTATGCAGAAACTTCCCCTGTAACATATTACCATGTATTTTGCAGTATATTTGCAATATGTAGCAATACTAGTATTTTGGCCACAATGCGTGTCCACGTGGGAATCCCCACCATCATATGACAACTAATCCTTAAGCTCCTTTAGACTGTGCTTTATACATGCTTTTTTAATCTATGCCATCTGTAGTATTATTTCATACTGACCGCCTGGGTCAATTCAGCTTTATTTCACAGAACTTGTGATTTATTTATACATATTCAGTCTGATCTTCTCTGACTGCGAGTGCTTACAGTAGCTTCTGTAGCGTCCTCTGCTGGAAGGTTTCGTTAGAGCAATAGACGATATATGGCTCAAAGTGGTTGGTAGCGTGATCCTGTACAATGTCGCTGATGTCCTGAATGACAGGGTTTAATTGGTGACGCCTCTCAAGATCATCAAAAAACCTGAAGAGAAAGCCAGAAAGAGAGATGAGATACAAGTAGAACAAGCTTTAAAAACACACTGAGGCAGAGCATTTAAACCTTGTTATAAATGCTTCCTGACACCTTTTTTTAAGTTTAATTGTAATGAAAAGTCTAAACAGTGACTGAAAATGCTGTTTTCTTTACTTTCCAGCACAAATAGTCTGACAGTTTGACAAAACTTGTAGACCACTGAGACAAGCTGAGAAATTCTGTTGCCTTGCAAGAGGAAAATGAGATACTTTGCTATGATTTACATGTGCAGTTACTGAAGTTTTGCCATTTGGAAAGAATTAAAGCTTTATATGTTTGCCACGTTTTTGTCATATCCTCACCCTGAAACAAAGAGATAAAAGTTGTCATTGCAGACTAGAACCTGTCAATACAGAATATAAATCTGAGGCACATTTACTGTTAGTATGTTATTATTTTACAAGCTGTGTAATTAATTGTGTAATTATAATAGTAATAGTGCGTACTGAACAGCAAAACCGCAATACAATTAGACTTTCTAAGGTGCTGTAAGTTAAAAATGCTGCTTTTGGAACAGTTTTGTAAACACTGCATTTAAGAAAGTACTGTACACACAATGGCCTCTCTATTAAGCCTTCCTTTAAGTTTGCCCTGACTCTTTGGCAACTCCCAAGTGGAGAAAAACAGTTGCGAGTCCCTCCCGTGTCCCCACACACAGCCTAAGCTGAACACCATGCCCAGCTGGTTTGGCATACTTGACAAACCAGTTATGCATAACTTGGCTCGGCTTGGAATTGTGCCATATCTTTTGTCAATATAACACTACTTCCAGGTATCTGACCCAAGTCTAGGCTAGTTTCAGTCATTCTGAGGCTGCGTAAAGGCTATTTCAAAGTGGAGAATGACCCTGCTTTAGAGAAACATGACTCCTACCATAGCTGGCCTGCTAAACCTGTTTGACTAGCATGTCTCAACATATCCTCTACTGAAGAGAACACAAGTGTCAGAATAAAACATGTTAGAACACAGGCATGACACACTTGGAAAACCTCTGAAGAAGGCAGGTCCAACTGTAGGATTTCAATGTATTAATGTTTGGTTGTTTTGCTAGGAAGAAAACCTTGTAACCCCCTTTTTATCAGCTGCTTTCTACACTGTATGAACGTTTTAATGCTGGATAATACACATTCACGTACCATACTCTTTCTTACAATAAACACAGCCCCACTGGCTGTTGATGACTGCTAGTGTCTTTGCTCTTTTATGTTGCTTTACAGGCATTAAAGAGCACTAAAGAGGTCCTGTATTAACAGCAGGCACTGACTGATGGGAGAAGTAAACAACTAGTTACTGTACTTTTGAGACATACTGCTTGTGCTGAAGGGTGGCTGTCTGTCTGAAGCTGGTTTGGCGAATGTGGTGTTTGTTAAGAGATCTAAATGCTCTTTTCTATGTAGAGGGGTGGAAAAACTTGAGTAATTAAACTTTGTTCCTGTACCTCAAATCAAGTTCACACATTTGGAAACACTTGCCATTAATAATTAATCACTTGTACAGTGTGGGCTGAAGTACTCCATGCTAGTCACTGCAGGTATTCGAAGATGCTATCCTACTGAAAAGTAGTGTGAGGTTTTGCCACTAAATCATTAAGAACAGTAATACAGAATTCTGGTCAATTAAGCAGTATGGAAGAGAATGGCTATGAAAGGGAAATGTAAGGTGCATAAACCATTTTTTTTTCGGTCTACAGCCCTTCTTGAAATGTAGAGGTTACAAGCACTATAATATTCCCCCTCTAATAAAACAGACCGCAGTACCTCAGCCTACTTTAACACGTGTGTGAAATGTAGAAACCGGCAGTGTGTCGTGTTCCAGAGATGCACCTTTTGCTGATTTGTTGAATGACGGAGATATTGGAGAAAAGGTGATGATGCTCAGTCGTGGTCATGGTCTTCCTCAAGGCTTCGCTGCCTTTAAAATGCCACACCAGGATGCTCAAGCTGTGCTGATAGGAGTACTCAGATGTCATAATCTCAAACATGGCCTGCATAAACACACAGAAAGAAGATAGCAGAGAAACCTCAATACAGGTATAAGCATAGCTTTACACTGTGTACACATCATTTTACACGGTGTGAGTTGCCAGTTCAATAGATATACCCCCTAATTTGTGAGCAGAACATCATCTACAACATGTTTATGTATCTTGAAAGTGGTTGGGATGTAAACAAAGTTATTCAAGAGTGATTTGATTGAGAAATGTGCAACTGACCTACTCCACTGACTTCTTTACAGTGGTGCTGATGGGAACCAGGGGTCCATGTCCACAGCATGAAAATATCCCCATTTTATTTACTATATAAAATGACCAGGGAACCTACACGTCTTTAAGTTTTTATTTGCAATGTTGACGATAGAAAAATAGTAATAAATCTGAAAAAAATGGACTATTTTGTACCTCTGCACCATAGACGAATTTTGTTTAATACAATTTAGGCCAAACTTTTATCTGTAAACCTAATAGTAAAATAATGTCTCATACATCAGGCAGCATATTCATAAGTACTTCAAATTTTCTGTGAGGTAACTTTTAGAGGCATTGAAAGCTTTTTTGAAATCCCCTCTAAGAAAAGACAAGATAAACATAGAATACTTTAATAAATAAATTTGTCGGTCTTCATTGAACATGAAGTCACACTAACAGAAGGTTGTGAAGTAAGAGTCTAAGCTCATCTTGGTTATTTTGCTCTTTCAGTGACCATTTCAATCCCTGGTTCTCTCTCCATCAGTAATTTTGATTAAACATTTGTATTTTCAATTGTTCTGCCTTCAGTAAAATACATGTGCAAACTTTTATATAACAAATGTGCCATGCAGTCGCATGGGCTGTTAGCATGTGTACGCGCTCATGGGATGGAGTGGAGCTGGAGCAATCTTAGAACCTCAAAACAAAAGAACCTCAATGCTGTGACTTTCTAAAAAGCTGCCCCATCACTCTGACACTAGGATCACCACTCTGGTGGGCACAGAAGCATCAAAAGAGTGCAAACAAAGAAAACAAACAAATGGATCAAGATGCCTCACCTCTCATTCAAAGCCCCAATAACCAAAGTGAAGCTCTCATTTTGGACATAGTATAAGAAAAACCAATTCACTGGAGAAGACTATTATGCTTTAATACAGTTAAAGGTAAAAGAGGTTTAGAGGAAGACCAGCGACAAGATGAATGGAAACAATCAAAGAAATTATAACCCAAACCCAAACAGAAGACAGGTTATTACACCAGGTCACCAGGACTCTGAATCAGCTTGAAGGCCTTTAATAATAATAATAATAATAATAAAAAAAAGTATAATAATAACAACAATAATGACAATAATGACAACAACAATATCAACATTCAGCATCTTATATAATTCATGCCCAAGCAAATTTATGCAAGGTCAAAAGAGGCACAATTTCGCTACTAATTAACTTGGAACTCATTGTACAGTAATACTGTGCTTTCCTTTAAAAAGTCTTTCGTTCTTCTGGATTCTTTTATTCTTTTGTCCACAGTCAATTAAGCAGGCTGATCCATTTGAATTCAGGCATTACATTTCGGCCTTGAGCTCTATTTGAGTTTATCAAAAGGAATATAATGTCCTACACAATCAAACACATGATAAAACACACAGGAAGCAGGCAGTCAGTCTACAAAGAAATTGTTTAACATCATAATCTCTCATGATTGGATTTACCACCATGAGGAAAGAATCAGAGCAATAGCAACATAACAAGTGGGCACAGACAACAGCTCGAGTGAAACACATGACTAATGAAGTTTTTTTTTTAAATAACTGAGACTTGAGATGCGAGTGCTTATGATAATCTCAGTATCATGATGATATCAGTATCAACGCAATTGCTTTAAAAGCCCATTTCCTCATTTTTATCTTTATCTCTTAGAACAGAACAGGTTGTTTTTGTTACTGCGCCTTTAAGGCTGGAACAGTTATTTGGACATCAGCGATCAAATGACTGGTTTTTAAAGACAAAACACATTCTCTACAGAGAACACACGTCTGTACACACTGTTTATGTGCTGAATTTAACATATTGTACACAAAATGTGGCCTGTGCACAATTTCATAGTTTAGATTCTGGGCTTTTATTTTTTCCCCCCAGTATATTAAACCCAGAAAAAAAACCCAGAAACTATAATACATACATATGTACAAAAGGGCAAATTTAAGTTGCCTCCCTGTTTTAACTCACTTTCACTTAGAAAAATCAAGAAAACGCAATTTGACCAGGGATGTACAAACAAATGTACATGTAAATGACTTCTGCTCTGACTGGCTGTCCTGTATTGAACCTCATTCAAAAGGTAGTCCAGGCTGAAACACTCCTCATAACTTTGTTGTAAATGGGAGCTAAACTGCTGTAATTTACAGGTAGATATTTGTAAATGTGCTTCAAAATCCATTCTCTTATTTTAGACGTATCACCAGAAGAACTAATTCAATGAACAACATTTTGAGTTATGCTGGGAAAAAGCAGAAGGTAAAAATCCTTTCAACAAAAATCTAACCACCGTGGGAGTCTCAACATTTCATGTCCACTTTACCATCTTGCACCTTAAATAGTGCCTGAGGCGTCAGAATGTAACTGCTGCACAATTTAGTGGAACAGGAGAATTCGATCGAGAATCTGACGAAGGAGAAGCTGAATTCAGGTTTGCAACTTTTTAGTGACTTAAGTCCACTGGTCTCTAAATGACCAATGCTTGTCTTAAATCTCTCTCTTTGTCTTATTGTTAGCTACTAGCTAGGCAAGACTGTTGTCGTTGCTACGATGACCAGCAGTCTGTGGGCCACTCTTCATTGTTAAAGGGTAACTTAGCAGTTATACATTAACTCCAGCGTTTAGAACAGTTTATTGTTAAAACTGTGTTTAAATGATTAGCAGAGCTTTATTTTACTGCAAAGCAGGGTTATTTTATTTTTACCTAACAATCTAATTCTGCTGTGGAGCACATACTACATCAAACTCTTTTACTTACATAAAAGTAAGGATTATTCAGTTTCACATGACAAAGGCCCTTTAAAAACAGCCATGTTTAATTCAGCTTACAACATTACATAGAATTAATTAAGCCTTGAATTAAGTATTGATTGCAATATATTGTGCTGCACTTATATATTATATTTTATTGTATTGCACTGTGTATTGTAGTTTACTGACACTGTATTGTATTGTAGTCTATTGTAATGTATTGTAGTTTACTGTATTGTACTGTAGTTTACTGTATTGTATTGTATTGTAGTCTATTG
Source organism: Pygocentrus nattereri (assembly GCF_015220715.1). NCBI lineage: Eukaryota > Metazoa > Chordata > Actinopteri > Characiformes > Serrasalmidae > Pygocentrus > Pygocentrus nattereri. The sequence goes on along the minus strand of NC_051239.1, from coordinate 14,794,655 downwards.
TAATGTATTGTAGTTTACTGTATTGTATTGTAGTTTACTGTATTGTATTGTATTGTATGGCACAGAGTTCTGTGCTCAACTCTGCTCCTTCTCTCTCTGTATCTACAGTGACTTTGTTTCTAGCAGTATCTGAGCTCAGGACGGTCTTTCTTTCTAACCTACTGGTAACTAGAAAAGATACTTTCTCCAGACAGACAAAGCACTTCTTGTAAGTCGCTCTGGAGAAGAGCGTCTGCTAAATGCTGTAAATGTAAATGCACATAATGTGGAGCATGAGTTAATGGTTTTACACCCTAGCACTACAGAGCAGATAATGGGTAGTTAGGGTTTCTGCCAAAGAGAAGTGATAGAAAAATAAAACAATTAAGGTATATTAAAATCCAGCCCTACAACTACGTGAAGCACCTGCCTACGAAATTTAAGGCAACACTAACCTCTGACCCCATACGTAATCCTGATTAGAGAAAAGGGAAAAGCCAAAAATAGGACAACAGGGTGTGGCCGTGTTGTGTGTATAAGGTGGACCTTGATATTTACACAGCACTAAGACACAAGAACCAGACACTTCATGGTCACAAAGGCAGACAGGGTGCAGTCTGAACATACTGAAAAGTCCCTCTCTCAGCAAGTCTCACAGTTACATGAACGTTAAACTGTGAAGATCAGCATTACTAAAACTGGTAAAGCTAATTAGGGGTGTAAATCACTCACACCACAATTTGATCACAGTTGCAGAATGCAGACAATAAATAAGGATGCACTACAATATCGATACAGATAATCACAAATAGTTATCGACATTGGACAGATGTTTAGATTTGACTGATATTTCAGACTCATATTTGATGACATATTTATTGCACTCCTGAAGAGCAGAATATCTAGAAAACACTGGGCTACTGTTTTTGTAACCCTATAGAACTAAAAGGTTAATTTTCCATAATGCTTATCCAGGTAGATTTAGTCCCAATTTCTACATGTAATAAATGTTTATGTATTGGCATCAGCAAATATGTCCATGAAAAACACCAGATATCATCATCAGCCCACACTTCTCATATAAGTGCATCACTAACAAGATAAATAATACGTCTTTTTTCACATCTGAAAATAGGCTGAGAATTTTATTTCCAAAAAGCACAAATGAATACATTTTACACATTTTTCTAACATATTGGTATATAAGTATTTGGAGGATGGTATGCCGTTGAAGCACAATGCTCTGAGGCAACAATGACTCTTTTAGATACACAACCTTCAGAAGCACATCATCATGCACTAGTCGGTCTGTGCTCCATAAACAGCTACAAAACTGCATAACCTTGTTACGCTGAATGACTGTCCAGTCTCCAACCTGTGTTTTATGTTAATATATTACTCAAAAGTAAGACTCACCTCTTGCCTCTTACGCTCTTCAGGAGTGATTTTCTCCAAGATGCCCTTCTCCTGCACCTGAGAGCAAAATTATCCATAATTGGAGACAATGTTACTGATAGTTCGATGCAGACATTGTGGTCAGTGCAACATAGGGCTGCACTTTCAACCTTACTTTGATCTCCACATGGACCCACTGGTTAATGATAGAAGACTTAAGAGTCTAATCTATTCAACCAAAACTGCTACATCCTCTAACACTCCTCTACTCCTCTAACACTTCACTGTTGGCCTCTCGACCCTCTCACCTTAGGGAGCTGGCTCCAGGTCATGTATGCCTCTTTGTAGTTCTTCACCACAATCCCTTGGTCCTCCTCTGGCACTTGGGTGAAGTCATCATCATCTGCGCTTAGAGCGTTGGACTGCAGGCCTCGCTCTTTAATCTCCTGGTAGAACCTCGGTTCTGCGGAAAGATCACTGTGGTCATGGCGTGTCCTTTCATCACTACTCATACCTGCACAATCGGCCTGTCCGCTCTTTGTCAGTCAACTAACTGCATTTGTTTATTTCTCTATTACTTCTGTAAAACGTCTGTAAAGAAAAACCTGTTCTATTCATATTGTGCGCGTTACAATTAAAGCTGTAGATATTTTTGCAAATGCAAGTGCGGACCATGCAGCTAGTGAGTCTCCATGTATGCATATTTTCCTGAATACACTGGTTACATGCAGCACGCAGGTACTGAAGAGTGAGGTGAATGCATGTAGGGATACGCCAGAACAGGAATTGTGTGTCAGTGTTGAGTATCTTATTATCTGATCTTTCTATCTTATATTTTTATGTACACATCTTCCAATATCAATACAGAAACTTTCATGAAATGTTAATTTTGGGAGTATATGCATTATGAATAAAAAATTATATTTAATATTTATAATATTGAGCAAAAATGAATAAAATGCAGATATTTCACCGCAGTAACCCAGCCTCACCTGAACTTTCTGCTTTTCCAGATTACAACAGATACATCACCAAAGACTGGACTGAAATTTTACTTAAATCTAAATATCTGCATGACAACGCCAATTTTTTAAGCAAGTATCTGCCGATACTGATCTGGACCCGATATCATCAGGCATCCCCAGATGCAACACAGAAACAAAGTGCTGCAAAATCCTTTTTAAATTGAATCCAGCAAGGTGGGGGTGAGGTGACTATGTTCACATTATCAGGTTGATGTGCGCAAATCCGATCTTTTTGCCTTGTTGCAACATGGATCTGAGCTGTGCGAGTTCTTTTCAAATCAAGTTTGAGCCACTTTGATACTGTACGTTGTCAGATCAGATACATGTCCAGTCTGTGGCCAAGCGACCCTAATGACACATTTTTTCGCTGTATATTTTAGAAGCTAGTGCTGGTAATAGCTCCAAAACATTGCAACTGACCATTTTCCCACCTTCTCATCCCCAGTTACGAACAGCTGATGAACTCTTCAGATCGAATAACTGGTGTGATGAAGGCTTGGGAACAATGAAGGCTGCTAGTTCATTTATTTGTTGTTGTTTGTTCATTTGCACATAATGTTATCGATGTGGCTGTTAGAACTCACACTAAAAACACATTCAGTTCAATTACTAGCACAAACGTGAACCAGAAGGCAGAAAGATCGGATCTGAGCAAAGAATCAGAATCGAATATTAAGGCTTTTAATGTGAACAGAAACTTAGAAACGGTCAACTTTTAGTCACAAATCAGGCCTTTTGGTGGCAGTGTCATAAAAACAATTCAACAGTGATATTTCATAAGAGTAGCTCAGTGTTTTACCTAAATACCTTTTTAGTGCAAGGACCAGAGGCCTAGCTTCCACTTCAGAGGACTGAACAGAAAATTGTTTTTTTTTTCCTCTGACGTCACAATTTGAAGAAAAACACCCATGAAATCCGAACCAAATTCAATAGTGTAACTTCTTACAATTAAAAAAACATCTTACACAGTGCAGCTTTAAGATAAAAGATCACATTTAAATCATAATTGCAACACTTGTCATTAACTAACCACCACTGTGGTGTGTCATTACTCACATGTGCTTGTTCACATTGTAAATTTAAAACTCACATTGCTGGCGCAGTTTGAAACAGGCTTACTCAACGCTTGGTGAACCAACAGCATGTCTAAAATGTGGGATTCGGGTGTAAATCGTTTCTTGAATATGGTTTAGACTCCATACCATCTTTAAAGGATCCTCTGTGCTTCTGGTTCCTCTTCCTCCCCAAGGTTCTCTGATGGAGGCAGAGAGAGAAATGGGGTGAAACCTGATCTTATCCCTGTGGAATGTGAGGGGCTACATGGCGTTAGAGTTCATGGGAAATCACAATAACAACTTCAGCGTGTTTGTTACAGCAGTCATCAAAATACATTTAAACTTTGATTGCACAATAACAATGTACTGTGTATTAAATGCAGCATTTCAATCAAGAGTTCAGCTGGTGCATCAGTCCAGCATTCCTTCTTCTAATCGTGCTCATCCCTAATGAAGTGACGGAATGCCACACCGCAGAAACTTTCCACAACACGCTGATCAATCTCACATGTTTTCATAGACCCTTCTGTCCCCGCCTCCCCTTTTGCAAGTCACATACAAATTCCTAATTATGTTAGACCAGAAGTCATGATGCCATTGCAGTTATTAACCAGTTCATACAGACCGGGATTAGTATTGAAATGTAGTATTTCTTGTGGTACCAACCTAAATTACCAGTACCTCAATACTAAGTAGCAAAAAATAAATTCTATACCAAATGTCAATACTTAAGTAGTCGGCCTCATCAGATTTATAAGCCAATAAATGTGCTTGTTCTAAAATCTAGACTGCTGATTGGCTGTATAAATTCTGTATGCAGGTTATTAATGTAAGTGCTTTTTGAATACTCTGCAATCCGTTTACAGTAAATACACCCACTTCCACCAACTATGCTCATTTTTGATTAAAGCCATACCCGCTGTCAGTCTACTGGCACTGGTAATTTAGATATATTAGTAAACTGGTATCATATATTGGATGATACTAGTTCCTATACAGAGGTACAACAATGCATACACTCAGTCAGACAATTAAACTAAGATTAAATTTCCTACAAAACAAACCAAACGCAACTATATCAATATCACAGCCAATCTAATAATAACAGTATCACCTGAACCCACAGTTATCACAAACAATAACAAGCGCATGGCATATGTTATTATTATTTGAGATTGATGAAAAAATACCATTTTGTGTACTTGTTTTAAACTTGTAGCCATGTTTTTGAAGTTGTATGATATCAGGGGTGTTTAGAGACCAGCCGAGTTCGATGCCTCTGAGGTAACTAGATGATGAATTAATACTAGATGCTGAATTTCGATAAACCCAGAAAAACAGCGCTGCGTAGCTGATATGCACATCGCTTTGCTGGGATACAGACAGAAGCAGCTGGAGCTGGAAAACAAACGAAACTGAAAGTTTTAAACTCTAAAACGAGTAATAACAAAGTCAACTTTCTTTATTCTGTCACCTGTTGTGCTTGTATGACTTGGTAAGTAATCATTTATTTCAGTCTACCAGGTGTTGTGACGAATTGTGCCGCCTTACTGAAATGTCCTTCTTCTTCTTCTTCTTCTTATTTGCCAGTTTCTTGTTCAAACATTTGACCTTAAATGGTGGAGCGGTTACATTCTCACTGAGGCAGTCAGGCACCATTTAAGGTGGAACTCCTTATCAGAAAATGATACTAGCATCAAAACAATAATAATGTTCCTGAGAGCTGTAGCTTACTGTATTATATTCATATTATATTTTTTTTTACAAAGTTGTTGACAGAACATCATTAATTGTGTGGAATCTGTTGTATTTTTAGCTATTTTCATTATTATGTAACAGTTTTAGGCTATATATTTAGTGTTACATTTTACATTATATAACATAATACAATGTATTATTATGTATTATGTATAAGCAAGAACAAGAAATGTACAATTAATTACAAACAAACGTATTTTTTTTTAATACTTAATCTGGTCTCAGTCTTGACTTGGACTCTAGGAACCCAGCAGTCTTACCCTAAACGCAATTCATCAGGACATTTAGGACCACACTTAACCAGGACTGAATATGCTCCCTTTGTTATGAAACCTGCAGCTGTTTAATGTTCTTCAAAACCTGATGATGTTCACAATATGGTCAAAAAAGCATACTGTGATGTAATACATCACAACAACATCGTCATATTTCACCTTTTGACATTTAAACAAACAGCAAAATTCAGAACTGCAGAATTAAACAACTTGGTACAGAATGTACATGTAAACATCATTCAATACATAACTATGCAATTAATTAGGTAATTATCTAATTACATCTGTACCTTAGCATAGAAACGTAAATAATTCTAGATTTCTTAGAGTTACTAGTTACATGATAATTAAGCACAAGTCCTATCTATATAGATATACAGATGCTATAGTCTTCTCATCCTACATCTCCACACCGGCTGTTCACTGACAATGGGTCTAACAAGGGGCAGTTCAAGAGCATATTTCAGTCCCCTTTCACATTACAACATACACAGACCTCTGAGTCTCCTCAGTATTCAACCACTTTAATGGCCCAACAGAAGAATCATCTTCCTTAAAGCAGGAGTACATCACTTCGTGAAGCACATGCAATGTTCCTGAAGTAATTCTGCATTATCCCTCGTTCTGGACACTCCTAACTACGACCATTAAAGGCAATCCTTTGGCGTTTAAATCCAAAGGATTAGCTGTGCAGAACAGCTCATTATATTTGCACAGATGCACTGCAAGTTCAATAGCACTACCAGAGGTCTTTAAACAGATAGTTTGGGGGAAAAATCTAATTAATACCATTTTCCCTTGAGCCTAAATGTGATTGATTGGTTGAAGCATGTATATTTTTTACACAGGAGCCGTGAGGGCTAATGTAATAAGTAATGTACGTAGGAGGCTTATGTACATCAAGTGGCATTGCATTTCTAAATTCTCACACTGTGATCAAACGCAGTTAATCACGGGTAAACTTGTTTAGGTGGTTTCCGACAAAGTATGAATCCTATTATGTGTAAAAGCAGACAAATGCAAATGAAATCAGTAAAAAACAGTAATTGCCACCTTGAAGTCTGAATTTTGCCTTTCTTTTTTCCACTTTTAAAGACAACAGCATGTGATACAATGTCAGACACCACATTTTCCATGTGAGATTCCTTCTGTTTTACATAACTACTTAAATGTGGGTTGATTTAGGTCTACAGTTTGCACAATGGTCATAAACTTACATCACTTGTTATCTCCATTCATCTCCAGCACACAGCCAAATAAGCAACTTCGGACACCAAACACATCTTGGCTCACTGACTACATTTAGCGTCAAGAGGAAATTTGTCACTGCTGGGGCTCACCTTGCGTCCTGGGCTGGAAGCTGGCTTTGGGCTGGGTGCCCTCTCCTCAGCGACTGGCTGCAGCAGGTCCTGTTTGTTGGAGATGTCCCTGTCGAGGCTGGTGACCGCAGCTCTGTATGACATGTTCCTACGGTTCCTGCGCATGGAGAAGCCATCACCTTCATCGCTGTCGTAGTCCTCCCAGGAGATGTCTGGGGCGAGGGAGAATCGCTGGATGTTCTTCTGGGCCTCCAGAACGACAGGCATGGTGACTACTGTGGTGTGGTGACGGTTCTTGGGACGGCTGCTCACTGCCAGGTTCTTGGGGATGAGTTGCTGGATGCCCCGCTTCCGAGCTGCTTCACTTTGGGTGCTGAGCACAACGGGGGTCCGTTTGGCCTCCTCGGGCTGGGAAAGGTCTGTGTTTGAAGATGATCGTCCAGACTGCTGGTCTAGCTGAAGCTGAGAGGAAAACGTGTTCTCCAATAGGAGGGGAGACTTGTCCCCCATGGATCCCTGAGACTGCCTGTGAGACATGGTGGGCCTGTTGAAGTTTCGCTAGAAAGGAAGACTTGAAGGTCTTTCTGCTATGCAGGGAACATCCGCTTGCGGCTGTCAGTGGACAGCAGGGACCGGCATTGTTGCAATCTGTGTGTTGAAACAGAGATGGGTGGGGTGTCATCTGGAGCAGTTAGCATTAGAATATAGAAGTCAAATGAAATTCAGCAGCTGTAGTTTCACAATAACAATTCTACAAGGCTGCCGGTCCCTGCCTTGACAACAGAACTGAGGCTTGTGGTTTGCTGAACCCTCTGCGACATGGCAAAGTCATAGAAAATATTCATGTGTGACTAATAATTAAGCAATCACCAGGACAGTGAATGAGCTAACAGACCGGATAACAGCGCACTGTTACAGAAAACGGGGGATGATAAAATGATACTGTAATAAAAATGAAACTGCTGACACAGAACAACTTAATGTAGCTACACTTTTATTATTATGGCCACTTTGGAATCTTTTTGATAAAAGTTTTCCTACCTCTAGGGCTTCTCTTCATGTAAACACCCTGACAGCAATTCACTCTACCTACTGGTTCTTCAAGGATTCTTTAGCACAGGCCATGGTTCTACTTCGAACCATGAGTTCTATATAGAACCATCTCATGCTTGAATGGCTCTTTGCATGGTGACACAACAGCAAATGGGTTTTTCTACAGTGACCATGTCAAACTTGTAAGAACAGAAGAACCTTTTTCGGTGCCATTTTTGAAAAAGGTTCTAAATAGAAACAAATATAGCACACACTCCATCAGTCTGAAGAACCATTCCACCATGCAAAGAACCATTCAAGCATGAAACGGTTCCAAATAGAGCCGCTGCCTTTATTAATGAACCCTTGAAGCCGTGTACTGGACTCTGTCTCTGAGGAAATGTGCATTAGTCTTGGTTCAGTTTCACTAATAACTGACCCTGAGAATATCTGGGAATCCTGATGTCCACCAAACACACGAAAACAGCTGCTGCTGTAGAAAATCATTTCCTAAAATATGTGGGAAGGTATTTCCTTCAGGCTGGACGGCCAAGAAGAGACGTTTTCAGTCTCCCATCCGTCCTCCAGCAATGTAGGCTATCAATGAATCCAGTGGTCAGGGCTATTCAATAAACATATGATAACCAGCTGCAACTGGTTCCTATGTGCAGTGAGCAGGTATATCTGGAGCAGAAGAACTTTGTTTTCAGCATGAAGGTAATACTTGACGTCCTATCTTTCCTCAGGCAGCCAGTCTGAGACTGCAGACCGGAACAAAACATGTCTGCACAGCTTTTCACGGTTGGTAACTGAATTCTTTTACGAGTCTGCCTGTTTCAGCTTTGTTTTCGTCAATTTACAAAGTGATTTACCTGTAAACCGCAGTCACACGAGCAGGTGTGTGTTCAGAGGTCCAGAAACTCGTCTTCCATGCGCTTTCGGCGAGTCGTTTTCTAGTTAGCTCCTCAGAAGTGCTGCTGCTCCGCCTGTCCTGCTACAATCTCTCCCTCTCTTTCCTCGCTCTGCGTCACGGCAGGTGAGCGTGAACCCAGCCCCCAGCCTCTGCTGGGCTACAGCGCACACGCAGGTCTGGACTCTCTGGTTAATGTCCTTTACGACCACCGTGGAACAAATTTCTTTTAATTTAACAAATTTATTTTTTTCTAATTGCTCACATTTTTGCACAGAGCTCCTGATGTGCAAGGTTTCAGTCCGTGCTTTCCAGTCCCAGTCCTAGTCCTAGTCGTAGTCCTAGTCCCAGGCTTGGGGTACAATGTTTACAATTATTGTATTGTTTTATCGCTGTGTCCTCGCTGTGTCCTCAAAACACCGGGCTCCTCCATTCGGGCAATGTTAAAGCCCTTTTTGAGGTCAGTCATGTGTTAGAGAAGGGAAAGCGATCAGTCACACAGTGAGAACTTTCTATTGGGTCCGATGTGAATAAGGTCGCAGTGCGCCACCTGCTGTTCAAATAGAGGTATGACCGCCTCACTGCAGCCGCAGAGGTAGTCAAATCTTTGGTCTTGGCGGCCAAAGTGCAGTGTTTGTGGTGGACTGAGGGCTAAAAACACAAACCAGTTTACAAATAAAGAAGGTACAGACCACCCTACATTTCATTCTCTCAGCAAATAAGATGTTTTTAGAAGCGCGTCCGCTCTGCCTTTATTACAGCTTCCGTTCTTTTCAGGACTTTTGCTTTGTTTTCCAAAGAGATCTGCAGGGATATTTTCCACACCTCCAAAGTTCAGTCGTAGAAGTTGGTGGCATTTTCTGATTCTCACGATCAAGTGACTCCCAATCTGACAGCGATGCTGAGGTCTGGACTCTGGGGTGGTCAGGCCGTTGTTCCGAGAAAACCAGCAGCTTCTGTTCTTGTTTGTCCATTTTCTTTTCTCGGTAAGGGCTTTTCAGCAGCTACACAGCATTCCAGACTTGTAGTGTGGAGTTGTCTTCTCACAGTAGAAGGGTGGACAGAGACGCATGGATTTTCTCAGATGTGAAGTGAGAGCGGCGCTCCGTTTTCTCCTCATCAAAGATGAAAGCAGATGTCAGGTTTGGTGGTCTTCCAGGTTCCATGGTTGTTAGGAGTCTCATTTTCTCTGCTTTTAGCGGAGCCCCGCTGGCAACACCCTGTATAAATAATAATGCGTGGCCACGACTTAGTAAGGCGTGGGAACGAGATCCTAATGTGTGGCCACGCCTTAGTAAGCAGCAATCTCGTTCCCACGCCTTACTAAGTCATGGCCACGACTTAATCATCTCATTCCCACGCCTTACTAAGGCCACGCATCATTTTTATTTATACAGGACGTCACCAGCGGGACTCTGTAGTTTTCCTTCATCAGGCAAGTGAATCGTTTTATATCTACTCAGAAGGATCTCTTGAAAAATGGACTTTTACTTAGTTACCCTGTTGACTGGAAAGTAAAGAAATGAAGGGTGGTCTTTGACTCTGACTGCAGTGTATAGTACAAAAACGTACTGGTTCTCTTACCGGGTGAGGGAGTGCGGTGAGGGTCGATTTCTACATTTTGGACAGGCCTAATCTGTCATGTTGGTGTGATAAAATCCAAACATGCAGAAGCTCAAATGTTGTAATTTTGATTTTTATTCAATTTGACAGTCGGAAAAGGAAGGTTTACACTGATAAGCCAATGCAAGCAAAGGCTGAGAAAGAAAAAAAAAATGTTTTGGACCACAATGTAACAATATAAGGGCAATAAGAGTATTTCAGTATTACTATATACATTATGCATGAATAGAAAATATTCTAATGGCAATGATGTTCACATATATCTTTGTTTTAATATGGCATCAAATGAATTTTAGGTGAATATTCCCAAACAATTACTCAACGATAACCATGCAATACACATATATTTGTATAATATTCAGATTTTTTTTTACAGATCCAAAAAATGTACACTCAAAATACATCAAGTTTACCTAGCACACATTTCATGACACTGGACAGACACCACATATATACACGTACATTCCGAAGACACATCCGGCACTTTTCCAAGGTCCAGGTACCCTAAGTGGACTAAGCTACAGTTCACTGTTCAAAAGAGAAAATGAGCTAAAAAAAAGACAGTCTTCTCATAATAAAGATGTACATCACCATCATCGTCACGTATTGTTTATTTTACATGATGACACTGGATGTGTTTACATGTATATTTTAAAGAACCAATGTAGGTGTACAACAGGAATACAACAATAAAGCGTGTCTATGCGTTAAACCAAACAACCGTTAGTTTTCGTCCTCTGTAATCCTCCTTATTCTGTAAATCTCAGTGAGCAGTCACAGCATGTGTTAGATTATAGGACAGAACGCTTGGAATTGAGACATCGCTCAGTACAGTTTTTAAGACATTGGCTTCTCCCACCCCTATCAGGTTAGTCATAGCCAGATCTATTACATTCTAGCAATTTTTTTAAGAGTATTTTTAAATTTAAGAGTAATTTAAATTTTTTTACAGTAATATAACATCGCACCAGCTTTTCATAACTGTGATGTAACAGTGACTCTTTTGATTAGCTTGGAATAGACCTCTGCTGCCATCTTCTGGTGCTCTGGGAAACTGTCACTTGGTTGGAAACACAGTTGTGAATACTATCAGTTTCATTACAGGGTGGGGGGAAAAATAATTAAGAATGATGGCCTTGGCTTGCTTTGCTAACTATTTTCATTCACTAAGCACCTGGAATTCCTGGACTGGAAAAGAAATGGGATGATACGATTGATAATTTATGATAAATTTAAAAGAGTACTTTAAGAGGAGAAGTCAGGGTATGACATGGGCATTTTATTGTCCATATCTTTGTTTAAAATATAGTTGGTAGAACATTTTTTTGTAGGAAATCTATCAGTGTGCTAATATGCAGTTCCTTATTAAACATCTGTTTACTATTAGGCTTTTATTTAAACTGCTTTCATAGTGATTAAGACTGCTTAAAAATATGTGCACAGAATAAATTCTATATTTTTTATTTCTAATCCTATATCACTATATATGAAAATACTTTAAAAGATCTGAAATAGAAATGTAGAAATGTGAGAAAACAGCAGTTGGTATAGCGTGTATAGCTAAGAAGCGTTCGCTAAACGTGCAATAGCTGTACTCAAATAATATCTGTATAGTGTCTTTGCCGGGATGGGGTGAATGTTTTTCTTTCAAAAAATAATCTACAGACGCACAAGGGACGACTAATAAATCATAGGCTTTCGGCCCTTGTGCAATCACGCATATTACGTACTTCAGTGCCCTCTGAATCTGTTATTAACCGTGAACTCTATAAAGCCTCCTGACAGTTAACCGCTTTATGAGTTCTCTGGTGTACCACTGTGTGCATGTGATGGACCTGGAGTACTGTGGGTAATGAAGTGTCCTACAGGGAGTGGGAGCAGACAGAGGTATGCGATACGGAACGGAGACAAACTGCAGGCGTGTCGGGCTCTACTGTTTCGCTATGTCGCCTTTCTTTAAAATGATCTGCCGTTGCCACGGCGCCAACTTAGTCTCGTCGTAGCCAAGAGTCCGTAGTCGCTCCAGTTCCATCTTCTCTTCGTTCTCCTTCTCGGTCTTCAGCCGCTCCTCCTCTTTTCTGCCAGGTCACAGAAAAATCACACACAAACATGAAGTTCAGTACAAACAGGAGACTGTAATAAAAAGCTTAACTCTGTTTGTACACTACCATTCAAAACTTTGGAATCAACATTTTCAAAAATGTAAACAAATTGTAGTTGCAGAGAAGCAGAGTGATAATACTATACTGGTCCTGTGCAACTACACAGGTTTCAAGCAATCAATAGAAAGCTTTAAAAAATTAAGCCATTATAGATTTGTCCACAATGATGAACAGACTTGAAGAGGATTTTAAAATGAATGAGAACACTGAACAACATCAAGAAGTAAAATATAATAATAAAACTAATTTCCTCCAGAATATTCTCATATTTCCTCAATAATCACATATTTCAAAAAGGGTGATTAAATCCTCAGACAAAAAAGGTAAAGCGATCACCACTGTATATAATTCATTATTTCATATCTGAAATACCCATTGATGTGTAGGAAATAACAAAAATGATTAATATAAGAAGTCACCGCAAACTTCAATGGTAGTGTACGGCATAACTGCTTAATCTCTAAGAAATGAAACACTACGCAGTTACAAGCACATTTATATACTGTACTGAACAGAGGTCGGAGACCACCCTTCATTTCATTTATTTCCAGTCAAAACAGCCATTAGGGTTTTTTTTTTCTTTTTCAGGAAATATTTCAGAGATTAGATATAAGATAATCCACTTGCTTTAAGGAACGAGAAGGTCAAAGGAGAAAGTGAAGTCACTTTAGTCACTCCAGTGAAAAAGCTGGAGAAAACTGTTTAAAGATAGAGAGGAAATGGGAGGTCCTGACACCTGTGTAAAAGCCATCACCATCAGACAAACAGTACCTACAGCTTTCATCTATGAGAGATAAACAGTCAAGCTCTACTCTCGCTTCAGATCTGAAAAACATCTACAGGCGCTTCTGTCCATCCTTCCACTGTGAAAATGAATACTATGGTTTGAAAAGGATGCGTAGTGAAAATTTTGTGCTGGAGCACCCAAACTGCACATGTGAGATGTGGAGTAATGTTTAATGGACTGACGAGCCTCCATTTGAAATTGAGATTACTTTTTTGAGACGAGAGGAAATGCAACCAACTTCTAAGACTGAACTTTGACGGTGTGGAAAAATATCCCTGTAGATTTCTTTGAAAAACTGAAGCAGAACTCCCGAAAACAACTGAGATAATAAAGGCAAAAGGTGGACATACTAAATACTGCGCATTTTCTGTTAAATATGCTTTCTTCCTTTTTTCCTTCTTGCTTAATGACCATTTTGACTGGAAATTAAAAACATGAAAAAGACTTTGGCACAGCACTGTGCATCACTCCAAGCACAAAAGTGCACATCATAAATTATAATAAATTAAAAAATACAGTTAGAAGTGTTAATGTAGTATTAAATCATAGCAATCAAAACTGTTTTGAGTGGCTGTTTCAAGTGTTTTTGATTTTTTTTTTAATGAAAATGAATAATAACCTACGTGGCACTCTTTCTTTGTATAGACTACATCTACCAGAATTTCTACATTCAGTACATTCAGTACTACAGTATGAGGTAATTTGGGCCACAACACTTGCCAATTTCTCAAATGACCAGAGATCATTACCACCCAAGTAAACTACTAGCACTTTTACTACTTTAACTACATCTACTGAATGTCTTACCTTTTCTGTTCCCTGCCCGTCCAGGTGTAGATAAGAGACATTAGAAGATTATACGTATATGAATTGCAGTGCATGCACTAACCTATGTGGAAAACACTACACAGAGATACTTTAGGACACATTGAAGGACAAGTAGAGGAATAACGTTTACTACATTTACATCTAGGGCACAAACTAGTCTATACAATCCAATTCTAACACCACTACTACTGTCACTAAAGATAGAAACTGATTGGGTTCAATTGAAAACAAATCCCAAAAGCAAAAGGCTATATTAACCTCCATTTCAACATAATGCTTTGCTTAAAAATGCTATCATGGCTAATAGTGAATGAAGCCAGTTGACACCACTTAGCATGATTTCCTTTGAACAATCCGTTCATTCTCTATTAGCCACATCAGTATTTTTGAGTGAAGTATTGAAGTACAGTATTTAATCCTATTTGCCCACAGCCAGAATGTTAAAGGAGCAATTAGAAACATTTTCACGTTTTGCTTATCTGTCACATTTTTGACGAAAAGATTTTGATGTATGTGTGTAGAAAGTTGTCCTGGACCTCCTGGACCGGTCCAACTTTTACAGCCATATGATGTGCACATTGCTGAGTGTTATATGTATGCCAGTTACTTACATGCATACATACATAACAATCTGCAAACTGCACATCGTTTATTTTACGACATTATCATGAAGTCTTAAGGGAGTGCAGCAATAATTGCTCCTTTAAATGAGTGTTTAGCTTTAGACTAGACAAATAAAAAAAATGAATAAAACACGGCAGGGAAGACAAACCCTCCCTGCTTGACTACGTTTTAAACTCACTTCTCTTCATCCAGTTTCTTCTTCATGATATCTCTTCGCCAGGCGGGCATGGAAGCGAGGCGGGCGGCCTCCTCATCAGCCTATCAGAAAGACAGAGAGAGCGCGGTCAAGTGAAACCCCAGTTGCTGTTCACTAGCATATGCTACATCGGTGAGGTGCTGTAAGAGAAGTGTGTGGTTTGTAAAGCAGGCTACCTTGATTCATAATAGATTCAGGTTATCAATCAGAACTCATGTGTTACTTCAGCATAACCACAGAGTGATTCCCTGTTTGCATAATTAATATTAACCTGTCATTTTATGTATATGTGGTAGTGCAAAACGCAGCGTTTCCTGTAGCTGTTATGTAAATGTAACTTTATTAATGTAATACGTTTAGAATAAAAATGAGAGTCCTCTTTGCCCACACTTAATAAACAGATCAGGGGTGCTGGGCCAGAGCTGGCATAGAGAAATCGGTTGGACTTTAGAGAATGGATGGCAATGACCTACAAAGCCGCACGGTGTCATTCAATCGTCAACAGCTTACGTTCAAGAAAATAAACAGTTGTATGAAGTTTAAATGAAATTGAACTATGTTGGTCATTACCATTCGTTCAAATACAGCAGAGTCAGAATTTAATATTAAAGTTGACATGTTTTATGTTTGTAAGTCAAACAGCACCCTTGGTTCATCTGGTTGGTTCTCTTGGTTCAAAACTGAAAGCAGAATTCCTGAAAAGATTCAAAAGGTTCATTTTCTGAATGAATGCGACAGGCCCAGGCTCAAAGATTCCTCAAAGGAATTATGGGAGAAAATGGAAGAAGCGTTTTTGAAAATAATTCAGGTGAGCTCTGCAGTTCTATCAGCCACCCTGTCTGCTTGGACGCAGGTGTCTTCAAACAGAAACGTTATCTGCTGCAACCTTGCAGACTGTAACGACAGGCCAGCAGAGAAGGTAGGCATTTTGAACGTCTCATTTTCCCCTTGAAGTGGATTGATTACTCTAACTACGCTCCCACGGAGCCACTTTACTGGCAGAGTCCCCAGTATCCAGGTAAGCTAATCTACACCTTAATAATGAATTACTCCCCTGGGAATTATAGCCAGAAAAAAAAAAAAAAAAACGACCAGAAGAGAACAAATTAAGATGCTTGATTGATGAATACCTGGAGAAAGTCAATTCAGCAGTTCACGTTAGTGTCTGGAAATGAAATTTTCATACCTGCAAGGAGCCTAACTGTTATGAAGCCTTGACTAGATGTGCCATATCTATAAATAAGTAATTATGTTTGTTTACAGGAAGGCATGGGAAACCCATGCACTGGACATTTTGTTGGCCCTACAGTTGGTTAGTTACCTCAGGTATATAGTGCCCAAGACTGTGAACCAATGCTCTACACCACCTGATAAAAATATGTATACATGGCTGTTTGAAAAACTAAAACATTAATACTATTCACTGTGTCATACTTGCTTTCTGATAATATAAACATTACAGACCCCTACCAGAATTTGAGCAAGAGACAAACTAGATAAAAAAATGACCAAAAGAGAACAAATGACTGATAGCAATAATGTTCTACTTAATTGGTCCTGCAAAAGAAATTCATCATTTTGCTGCCATTTCTATGCCCAGTACAGGAGCACCATGACATGGCCAGCAGAGCAGTGCTGCCTGGGGCAGTAGAGAGTTAAGTGCCTTACCCAAGGGCACAACCAGGAACACCCCATCAGTTCTGGGATTTGAACACGCATTCTTCTGGTTTGCTGTATCATCTCTCCTACAATGAGGCCACCACAGTTTTATTAAGTTTTTTTTTTTTGAAGATACTAAAGACAATAACCAAAAGCCTGAGAAGACCTAACGTTTTTAGTGTAGTTTCTCCTACACTACATTGTAGTGTCTACATTTTCACTGCAGACGCTACAGATTACAATCTTGATGTCCTCTTCACACACTTTCCAAAGAGCTGACATTTTGGCATGGTACAGCTGTATCATTCAATTACAGCTTGTGTTTACATAGCTGGCCAAAATAAATAAACAATTAAATAATAGTCTGCCCTAAGAGCGTGCTAATGGCGTATTACGGCTTGAAGTAAATATCAATTCCGATTGTGCACCCTGACTAAAACCCAGTGAAAACACATGTGTGCTATGTGACTGGCTGACTAACTGCTGCCAAGACAGTCTTTGCACGAGGCAACCTCCTTATGATGGCGCTAAGCTGAGGCAGCAGGTGACCATAAGAGGTTTATTTCAGCAAGCCCAGTGAGTTATTTTTACTGTCAGGTGACTACATTCAAACAGTAATTAGACTGTCCAGTATCCTTGATGACATGAGTTTGCAGACTTATCAAGTTTTTATCTATCTGGTTAATCACGTCATGTAATGGGGAAACTGGATTCGTTCTGTATTTTACATCTTACTTTCCATATGTTTTGTATGATATGAAAAAAATCAATTCACAAATGATGAAATCTTGTTAAGTATTTAATGTGCTGAACTGTTAAATAATAACAAAAAACAGCTCTATATATGTTTTATTTATTAATGAAAAAAGAAACACTTCAAACAAACTGCTAAGCAAAATGAAACTTCACCTGCACGTTTCAAAAGCAATTACCGTCGACAAAAAGCTGATTAAATACCATCCAACTAAACAGTAAAAATATGTGAAATATTGCTAATCCCTAAACAATGACAGTAATTATTTGATTCAGTAAGGGATAGCTTATGTCCAGAAAGAGCTTATGTGCTCTTAGTTAACCCAAACACACAGCAAGAACACTTGAGGGTTCTGTGACAAGCATCAAGTATCAACCAATGAGTATTAAGTGTGCATGTCGCAACTGACGTTACTCTTTAGGAACAGTCCTTACCATGATCCCAATATAAAGCTGAAATATTGCTGTTATAATATCATCTCAGTGGGCTATGTTTGCTTCTCATTTATGTTGACAGTGCAGGTTATGTTTTTCTAGACTGAAAAGGAAGTTATTAACACATCAATAGCTGAAAGTATAGCAAGATGCTCTTTAGTAAATTCCAGCAAATACTCATTACTCAGCTGGGATGATGGGAAGTCGTGTTCTGACATTGAAAAATTTGATATTCAAATTTTTACTCATATAAAAACAGTTACTTAAAAATAGAGCATTTAGAAAACAAAAAAAAAATCTAAAATACACACAAATTACTCAAACACATCCATGCATGACAAAGTAAGATACTGAGGTTTTCAACTTAAGTACCTCAACATACTTTCATGAATACAATTCACAATTCAAGTGGATTAAGGTTAACATTACACTTTGTTGTCTGTTTTTCTTGCATCAAATACGCTGATTCCTCATACTGATCTGCATTTCTATCAAGTATTCCTCCAAATCATTGAGAAAAGACAAATTACTGTATAATTCTATATAATTCTATAATAATATATTTGAGACTCATGCATTTCACAATTCATTTAGTATTTTATCAGTCAAACATGAAATATCAACTGGAATTTTACTAATATTTGCACAATCCTTGATAGAGTATGGTACTTTATCCAGTCAGCCTTTAAGTATTATTCTTTATCAGTATTAGGTTCAACGGAGTCACCTCAGACCTTCATCACATAACCTTACTAGGATGCTAGTTTCACAGTGTGCAGCAATATTCTGTATCTGCACAATTGTTATGCAATGAGAGGATCTTTTGATGAGATGCTGTTTGTCTCTAACTGAAAGGTTTTTTCCTCTGACATGTCTTATTTCATAACTTTTTTTTGCCCTATATGATTTTTAGTTAGCTGTCAGATATCAAACAACTCCGCTTCTTTTTCCTTCCAGAAGGCAAAGCTTCGCTCAATATACCTAATAATTTCCTCATTGCTGAACTCTTTAAGCTCATAAATAAGCTTTATGGAATCCTCATTTGGCTCTTCTGTAAATTTTGCTGGGTTTGGTTCTTCAGCATGAGAGTCAGTGGATTCATATGGGGGACTTTCAACTGTTACTTGTACGGCTGCTTGTGCTGCATCCGGTGGTTGTGCTGCACTTGGTGCAGCCAGGTCTTGATTCAGTACCTGAATTTCAGTACAGTCCTGTATGGCAGACTCATTGGTCTGCTGTGTAACATCTGTTGATATCTCCTCAAGGATATTCTCTGCTTTGTCCTTTACAGGCTCTTGTGTTAATTGCTGCTCAGAGTTCTCGACCAAGCTCTGTGAGGAAGCCTGTAAAATGCCAGATGAAGGAGTCTGTACTGCATCTTGCTCCGTCTTTTCTAAAGTGTCTTGTTCTGATGAAGAAGGCATCACAGGTGCTGTCTCAGGTACATGTGGATTAGATGGAGTGCTCTGGACAGGTTGTATGACCTCCTGAAGTATTTCAGGAGGCAGAATCATCTCAGCTGCCTCCAGCAACCCTCCCCCCTCGGCAGTGTCACCAAAGTAGTTCAGTCTGATATCCTCAAAGCCATCTGACCAGTCACGGTTCCCCCTCTCAATGCTTTCCATCACCTCACGGTGGAACTGGCGAATCACTTCCCAAGGGTGGGTGCCAAGTCGATCAAACATCTCGTAGCAAAGCAAGTGCCGAAACTTCCGTTCACTGCGAGACATGTTCATCTCAAGAAGCTGGAAGTAGCCAAGCATGAAAAGATCAAGGGTTAAGCTATTGTAATGAACCGGAGCTCCATTTATGTGGGGAAGGAAGTGCTCAGGCCAGTAGATCATCTGAGCACGGCTGAGACGGCGAATCTGCCGTGAGGGTACCTGGCTCATAATGGTCCTCCAGTGTCCGAGAAGGTTCCCTACCACCTGCCTTTGCTTCATGAATAGCAGGAGGTCATCCTCGGTTTGCAAGCTGTCATTCAACTCAAACTGAATATTGTTATACTGGGAGTGATTTTCCATGCCTGCACCTACACTCCTTTCTTTGGCTGAGTACTTGGGCCTGTAGGACTCAGTCATGGTGTACTTTCTCCAGTGCTCCAAAAAGAGGAACACAATCCTCTCCTTTCGCATCTCGATGGACTCCTGAACATAGCTCAGGTCTGTCTGTACCTCCAGACTGCGTGTGAGGTGGTCTGCTTTTAGTGCAGGACCACTAGAAAGAGGATGTGAAAGATCATCTACGCCCATTTGGTGAACACCATCAGGCCCAGTGTATGTCAAAGATGCACATGATGCTGTTATAACTGGTTCATCCACTAATGCCAAGTTTGAGTCCTGCTCTAGCAGTAAACCTTCAGAAGCTTGAGAGTGGACTTCACAGGCAGTGAAGAGTAGCTCATCTTCCAAGATGGGCTCTGGGGAAAAACTACCCTCACTCACCACTGGAAGGGACCTTTTCCGTTTGTACACTCTGTTCATTTTGTCATCTTCATACTTAGACTGGCTCTGAATCTCATAATTGGCCTTCAGATTTTTTACTGACACACCAAACTGTTTGATCTCCTTCTCCACCTCCTCTCGGGTTGTAAAAGACTGTGATCGTCCAATATTGCCTGAGATAACAGAGGCTGTCTGGACCTTTTCACCTTTCAGACCCTCATATGTATATCCTTGATTAATCATATCTAGGATGTCAATCTCCTTTCCACCTAAGGTAGCAAGGAGGATGGCCATGTTCTTGAGAAGTGTTGAGATTTTACTACACCAGGCAGGAAGGTCCTCTGCTTGCCCATGAACCTGTTTAGGGTTGACCGAGAAGTGTTCATGGTTCAGAGCTGCAGACACAGGAAGAAGTTGTTGTAACTCTTTCTCAAGCTGCTCCAACTCTTTCTCTACTTCTGTCACTTTGTGCATGACTTGCAGGTTCTCAATCTGTCTTTCAATGCGAATGAGATCACCCTCAGTCATCAGTTCACCAAACGGGCCCAGTATAGCATTGTGGGCATGGGAGTAATGCCAGTCTTGGGCCTGGTAATATCCACTGGCAGCGAACTAAAGCAGGGTCAGAGGAGGAGACAGAGAGGGACAAAAACAGGGATGGATTGTTCTTCAGCCTGCAGGTCCAAGGCTTCTCACACATGCTTTTCTCTTCAACCCAAACCTTCAAACCTTACATGGATTTAGTGGTGCAATGGTAGCTGCATTATGAGTGGTCAGTGACTGAGATGAGTAGACAAGCTGTGACCTTTAGCAAACTGCACTTGCTGGGATCTTAATACAGCATGTTTACTTTGGAAAAATTAAGTGGAAAGCTTCCAATTTTAAATTCTTGAGAACTCATCCTAGTTTATTTGTTTTGAATATTTTGTCCTAATTAAGAACCACAAGAGTCTTTAAAAGTATCTGTCATTCCACATTATTTCTCTAATCCACCAGTAGATCACTTGATGCGAGTATTCTTGACAGTCAAGTGTCCCTGGATGCAAATATAAAAATTTGTGGAATGGAAGGTGATTCTAAATGACAACGTAGGCAAGAAGTGAATTGTGGAAAAGTGCAAAAAGGGAGAAAAGTACAAAGATGTAACTGCATTCCAAGACATCAGCTGCAGTGTGAGGGGGCCTTGCATCACACCACTGAATCCCCATGTAAAAACTTAGAGCTGCCATGGACCATCACCAATATCTATGTCTTAAAACCACTTCAAAAATATCACAACTCTGCCTTGGGATGGTCACAGCAGCCCCAAAGTGCACACTGCATCACACTTGTCAAAACCCAGCCACATGAAGAAAAAACATGCACAAGACAGGAAAAAATATATTCATCTGCAGTGCTTTAGTAATATTTGGATCTCAACCAGCAAACCACTCAGACCATTTAAACAGGTAAGACCCTCTTGGTGCTCATATCTGATGCTAATTACATCGATGAGATATTACATTATGGTTGGAAATAACCACGGGTGGTTAGTTTACTCTAAGCTCATGATAAATTGAGAGCAGCGTTTTAGAACCTCTCACTTCTCAGCCCAAAGGAGCAAATTAAAACATGCATGGACAACTGAAGTGGCTCAGGTACCATACATGTCAAACATTAAGCCAATTTTTCATCAAGGTCACCAGACAGTGACAGGTGTGTTTACTTAATATTTACAATGAACAATCCGTCCTTGAGATTGTAGACCAAGTAAACACCACAAAGACACAGCTCTAGAAATGACACAGTACCACTTTTTCTTTTCCGATACAGAAACTAAAGCCTTTAGTGTTGTATGATACTAATACAGTCCTATATATATTTTTAAAAACTACAAAGCTTTAAAATTAGGTATATTTAATTGAAGCACAAAGCAACAGCCTATCGTGTTCAAACTACTCATACATTACTACCCCACAGGAAGAAATACACAGCTAACAACCTGACATCACACAGTGTGATTGAGTGCTATGTCAATCTAAGCTTATTGCTCCAATATGCACGTCTACTACAATTTTAATTGCATTTCTTACATTCAGCTACCCTTGAGCCTATGATCAGTCTTACAACAGAGGTTAACAGTAATGGTTAGAACATGGGTACAACAGACAAAACAGACAAAATGTAATATTGCCTTCTCTTTTCTTCTTAAAAGCTTCTCTCCTCATACACAATCCATTATTTAAGTACCCCAAATCACAATTTTTAAATACAGAACTTTTTTCAGATATTAAACAAGCAAACATATTTTTGCTTTACAACACCAGAAGTTACTAACTTCAGATACGTGAAGCTTAATCATGAACGAGAAGAGAGCTAGAGTAATAAAATGATGTCTTAGCAGCAAAGATATCATTTGGTGAGAAAAATGCACACTAAATAATCACAGCAAAATACCAATACACTATCCTCCATGCAGTTATTAGAGTTGGGATCGCTGACATAATCTAGATTGATAGATTATGATTTTCAAATGTTATACAACAATTTATTCAAAACAAATTGGCAAAATTCAGTACATGAACAGCTGAAATGTGCCATGGAACCACAGGAGGATAGCTACCATTAAGCTGACAATGTGACTTTACTTCCTTAGCAACTGCTTTCCTACTTTATAGCCACTGATACTTAAGCAAAGAATGATCAGAGGATACAAATAAAATCATAATCTTAACTAAAAACTGAGATTGTTTATTCAAAGAAAATGGTAAATATGCCATATGCTGTTATCATTTAAGCATTTAAAGTGACTTTTATCTTTGGTAAAAGTGTTGCTAAGGTACAAAGACACATTTTTATCTCACAAAAAAGTTGAAATGCTTTTCCAGTTTACTCACCTTTTTCTTGTTCTCCTCTTCCTCTTGCATTTT
Organism: Pygocentrus nattereri; assembly: GCF_015220715.1. Lineage (NCBI taxonomy): Eukaryota > Metazoa > Chordata > Actinopteri > Characiformes > Serrasalmidae > Pygocentrus > Pygocentrus nattereri. Next base: position 14,771,487 of record NC_051239.1, on the reverse strand, counting down.
CACTTGCAACTTTCTCACCATCACCTGCCTCTTCCACTCAGGGATGGCTCTGCCCTGTTCGTCATGGGTGGGCACAAGGGCCTCTATATCCACCAGGCTAGATTTGCGCATCTGACCTGATGCGCCATTGCCATTGACGACTGTGGGCAGCAGATCGCAGCTCTGTGATGTGGTCAGGCTTCGAGGGGAACCACCACGTGCCGTGGGAGAAATGGATGTGGGTGGTGGGGATGTGGGCTTTGGTGATTGGACCGCACTGGGCTGAGGCTCGGGTTGAGGCTGGGGCTGAGATTGAGGTTGGGGCTGTGGCTGAGATGCGGGCTGAGATTGAGGCTGGGATTGATTTTGAGGTGGTGACATTGGGCGTTCTCCCTAGAAATGTAAATGGAGTCAGTGGAATTAGAAAACTGAATATGGATCACAGCTGAACGGAATAATTAAAAATATTTCAGTTATCGAAACGTAGAATTTAATGATAATTTATTACTGCTAGTAATAATGTCATATAGTTTATAGCAGTATACAATAATACTGATACAGGTGATATTTCAAGACAGTGATAGACCATTACATAATGCCCATTAAACAGCAATGTCTCTCTTGTAATTTTTTTTCTCAGCCCTTTTAGTCATTTACTGGTTTTACAGGTGTTACAGGTGTTTATTACGTTCTAAAATAAAAATGAATAAAAAGTAAGCAAGGTAATCCAAAGCAACAGTCCTTTCTGGAAATATGGCTTCTACAATACTTCGGCATGCTTTTAAAAGAAGAAAACTGAACAAAAACGTCCAGTTAAAACCAGCTATTTAGGTTCGTAAGTCAGTCTTTTATCATATAATAGCAGTACACAGGAAGCATAGGTTCATTAACCTTATTAATGCAAACTTAAGTTCCATTCAAATACTGAGATATATTTGTAAAATATGGTGATACTGAATTTTATAAATACTGCCAAGCCCTATTTTATGGTCTATAACAAAACATGTATAACTTCATGATTTGTTGGCGTTCTCTTTGTTTTCACAGTTTTAGATGTAGGGCAAACAAAAAATAGAGAAGTAATCTGTACAGTTTACTGTTTCCACTGTGTTCACAGTTAATAAATCATGATGGGAAAAATCTAACTGTTATCTACTCAACAGCATGAATGTGTTATTCTGGACAAAGGATTAGTTGACAGGTCATAAACCTCTCTCCTATATCTGGTCTCTCACTAGCTAGGCAGTGATTAAATCTTGCTTGGCAAAATCTGTTCATTGTATATCCAGATCTTGTTTGAATGTTGAGCAACTAGTACTTTTCCCAGTGCCAAAACTTCTAAGTACAGCATACGAATATATTCCTTAAATTAAACACATAAAAGTGCAATGTAAATACGATTACTTCTATACATTTCAGACAACTTTTGGAAATGCGTATTTATTATTCATATTTTATACAGCAATACATAAGTATATGTACTGCATTTTTAAATGGGAATCTTAATGTCATCTTTGCACACCCATGGGATATTGGTCTGGTTGGTCTTTTCTTACTTAAGAATGCACATTACTAACGCAAACAGCATGCATAACTGACTGTCTTATTTACCTGAACAAGAAGCCCAATGCCTATGCTTAATATATGCGCATATGGTACACAGTAAGTGTGTCAAAATGATGTACCAGATAGTCACATCAGTACACAGTTCAGGCCTTTCCCCTTTTCTAATGCACCATATGCAACATATAATGGGTTGAATGAGGTTGAATTATTTTCTTATTTCCCCCTTAAAATCCCAGGCTTATTACGTGCTAAGACTTACTGTTACGCAATACAAACTGGTGGAGCTATTCTTAGATCACAGAATTGTGTAATAAAGCTCTGGGCCTACCAGCAGTTTTCAGGGGTTAAACCTCATTACACCTTATCTGTTTTATGTAAGTTATCTGTATTATCTCTGTTAAATTAAAGGGAAAAGGGAAATCTTTGCTTTCGATTCATTACTGGATATACAAATGCTTTTTAATCCTCAAATTAACTGAGCAATGTAAATGAACAGAAGCACAACACCACATGTGTAGAAATTGTATAGGAACTAGTCAACACCTACGTTGTTCCCTGCAGTGCCACTGTTGGAGAAGACAGTTGTGTAGCCTTTACTGTGAGGTGTGGGCTTCAGACTCTTCCCAGCTTTAATTTCGGCCAGAAGCTCAGAGTTATCTCCAGTGGGGGACATCATGTTGAAGGATTTAGTACCTAAGACAAAGAGAGAGGGAATGTGAGACAGATAAAGGCAGAAGAGAGCGCAAGCGAGAGTGTCCCAGACAGTAATCACCTAAAATACAGACACTCAATAAACATGCTAGGACTTGGTCAACAATAAGATACAAACTTTAGATACAAGTTTACATACAAGATACAAAATTATTCAAAATCAATCAAATTTTTAAATAAAGCATTTAAAAAAAAAAAGCACAGTAGTTTAAAGCTGTAATTCAACTTTAGAACAGTAAAGAAATGCCTCTATTATTGTTCAAACACACTGAGAAATGGTTCTGAAAATTGGTAGAGAAAAGAGCTCTAATTTTTGTATGTGCTTTGCATATGCCAAACTGCATGCCATAAAACTGGATAGCTGAATTGAACTGATTATTCTGTTTATGAGAAAAAAAAACACAGTATCAAAGTAATATAAATTTATTCAAATCAAACAAACATGAATGTTAAACGCTGTGCAAATGATGAAGAATACACTTTTCTCCAAAGGGTCAAATTAATCTTGTTTCAATGCAAGATTAAATCATAATCTGCTTGCGAAAGTGCATTGAATTCCGCAAGTTTTAATCACATTATTCAATTCCAAGTCTGGGACAAAGAACACTTGTCTACACCTGCACTGTACTCAGAACCTCAAATCCTAAAACAATGTTCAACTGTGCCACACATTCATTTTGCATTTCATTGTTCTTTTTTATGTGTAAAGAGGGAAATATGACTACAAAAAAAGTTAAAAGTTCTCAAAGTTAAAGTTTAAGTAAAGGACCGAGCATATGTGTTCCTTGAAAATGAACAAAAATCAATATGCCGAAAGCAAAGGAATGAATTTAAACTAAAACTTTGTGTTATTTGATTCTTCACACACTAGCATTTTATGAGGACATCAAACTCTAAGACTTAACTTTACACAATCCCATCTGTTCTCATGCAAGAAAATAAAAGCTCTGATATTACGAACCAAAAACTGTACATCACCTGTGGATTCTGATTGAGCTCCTCTGCGACTTCTTGAAGCTGCCCACTATCTGTCTTTCATAACGAACACTAGAATAAACTAATAATGTTTAGCTGTAAAGCTTTGCCTCCACTTCCAGCTCAAACCAGCAACTGCCTGTTTTGGTGCGTCTCGCCGTCTCTCTGCCTCTGCCTCGCTCCCTCTCCCTCTTTCTGAAAAAAGCGAGCCTGGTCAGTGCAGGCCCACTGCAGTCGGGGAAACTCTAAAGAGATCAGCGCTAATCGACTTGGACAGCGAACTACTGCCAAATTGGAAGTGGATTTTAAGTCTACTCTCTAACCCCAGACTCCCCTCTTCTACATTCTCACTGGCTTTCCCCCCCTCTCACACCCCTCTTTCACTCATCCTCTCATCACCTCTTTTCACCTCATCTCCGTTCCACTTTCCCTTCACCACCACCCTTTAGTAGCCCCCTCCTCACTTAACAAAGCGCACTAAGTAGCTACACTGAGGGAGATTAGTAGAAAAGACCTCAAGCATAGTGTCAAACCGTGCCATGGAGAAAAGTCGGATACACACGCACACACACCACTTACACACACAAATACGCTCACGTACATGCTCAAATGAGAGTTGGACAATCAGCTTGACCAAACATGCAACATACATTCATGTCCACGCAGAATTTTTAAAAGTACATGTCAAACACATCCACACGCCAGCCACAGTGCCTTCAGCCTTGACATCCTGATAAATCTTCATGGTATAACTTAAACAGGGCCTAACAGAAGTGGTGCCCAGGATCCTCACGACAGATGTGTTTGATGTGGTATGATCTGAAGCGAGTGACTGTAGAAGGCGTGGTGGAAACCCGACCGATGAAGGCAGGGTTCAGTCACCAAGGCTGTCTATGACGACAAACTCACTGACACTGTTTGCAGACCATTATACTAGTGCCTGACTAATGCAACAGTTTTGCCATCAAAAACATTACAGATTTAAAGGTACAATAGTACTGATAAGAGATAATTGATATTATAAGCCGAACTGTTACTGTTTACTGGTTGATGTAACTATCAAATACAAGATACAAGATCAAATATCAAATGTCAGGACTGTCAAGTCACATAAACAGCATAAACTCACAAAGTAGTACAAATGCTATACAAATCCAGAACAAGCCACAAGCCACTTATAAATAACCTTTGGGGTCACTGGCATGCTCTGCATTTTCAGCCAAATCCAGTATATTCCTTAATAATTATAACATGTTTATTCTACAACACATTTTCAGTGCTTGAAAGTAAAATCGCAACAGTGCAATTGTCCATTTAAGCAGATTTAGTATACCAAAAAAAGGGTAATTAAGTCATATAAAATTCTAAATGAATTAGCTGGGCTTGGTTTTATGTTTGAAGCCTTTAAAATCACAAAATGCAGCTTTCAAAGTACAACTCCTGGTCCATAAATTCTGATTTTCTCAAATGTCACATGGCACAACTGTTAAAAAAGGCTTTTATGCTGACATGATATTAAGAAAGAGTAAATAAAGTAAAAGCATATCTTCAGGGCGTAATGTCAAGGTCAGAAGTGCTTTCACAAATATTAATTCATGACTGGTTCATTTTTCTAAATCAGCTTGTGTGACCCCAGGAAAATGAAATGAAACGAAATGAAAATGAGTTGTTTTTATTATAATAATATTTATTTATTAGTGAAAATGTATGTACGAACCTTATTTTCAAAGAGTTTTCAAAGAGTGTTCAAGTACAAACACTAATTTATAAATGTTTTTAGCAGTACTAAATAACTTAAAAATATTAGATATGTATAACAATATATTTATATCAATAAAAACAAATTTGTTTTTCTTGTATAAAATAAGAACATTTAGGATTCAAGGATTTAAGCCAACGATAAATTTGCAGTCTCTTATATTGGCTTTTTTCATAAGCCAAACAATGTATCGGTTGGGCCAACTTTATATCCTAATATGCTGTGACTCGTTTGGCATCACTGTGAAAAAAGACTTTGGGGAAACAACAGTAAGACTACGCACATAATGTGAGCGAAGCTGAAATGTAAGTTAGAATTAAGTTATCACTATAAATTTAGCTCACATTTATGTTACAGGTATCCCAGCACTAAAGGTGACAAACTACAGATGTGGAATAAGCATGCTGCAACTGGTAATCAAAACCACATCAGCTGTAGTGAGGATCCCGTAGTGTTGCAGGGAAGAGAAGGAATGGCATTGACCTATTTCAGAAATAGTTTGTGCCTCACAATTAAACCACATAGAGTAACTAAACCAAACAGATACTTTCAATGTGCAAGAGATCCACTCTGAACAGAAAAATCTATTACAAATCATGCTTATTAGGCTTCCCGAATGATGTGAAAGTAGAAAGCTTTGTCATCCAAATGTCAAGTTTATATCAATTTTAATGGAGTCTGTATTATCTTGAGGTGGCAGTAATTCAACAGGTAGGACACACATATAAATACACACACAAACACACACATGGGAGAGAAGTGTGGTCTGGTGGGACATAAATACTCACTCTTCCTCTGCCGAAGTGATTCTGGAGCAGGAGTGACAGAAGCAGAGGAGAGATTCTCTCCTTTAGAGCGATTGCATAGAGAAAAAGAGGAAGCAAAGAGGACAGAGCATGGGCAAAAGAGAGATCAGCAGGAAAATCAAATTAAAGAAGTTCAAGTTCAAAAGGAATAAAATGAGAGGTGGAGGAAAAGAAGGAGAGACACAGGCACCCCAGTAAATAAGTGAATAAAAAAAAAAAAAATCATCAGTATGAGAGCGGGTGAAAGGAAGGGGGTATGAGAACAGAGAACACAAAAAAGGCAAAAAACAAATAAAATAACTAATTAGTAAATAAACAAATTCTGTAAAATGTATATAGGCAAAAATGTGTGATATGTTTGGTGATGTACAGTTTGCTGGAAATTTTCTGTAAGCTGCATGTGCCATTTTAATAGAAGGGATTTGGCACTGAAACTCTGCGATGTCATGAATAGAGGTGAAGTTCTGATTCTTTAGGAAATTATCACAATTTTCAAATTTCACTACGACTTCAATATTTTTACACAATTTAAAACCAGATCAGTTTTGTGGCCAAAAATCTGTGGATTATCTATTAAGTAACATTATAATCGATCATAGTGAGTTGTAATATTCCAAAATTGATGCATTAGTATCAGTATATTCAGATCGATGATACATTTCTACATCCTTGTTAAACTAGGTATAACATAATGCACCATTATTTTTCTTCTCATTTTTGCACTTTAAAGCCCACAATCTAAAAAAACACGTTACTTTAATATTCACCATTATTCTGTGACAAAATGCATCTTGTCTTATTTCTGAGTGGTTATTTATTGGTGTTTGATCACAGAGATCACAGAGTCCTACCATAGTCCAATACATTACATCCAAGTGTAATGAACTGCCTATTTGTAACAATGCCCTTTTGCTTACACAGGCCTCCTAAGCACTAAGCAGACTTTGCTGGCTGTCAGTCCGCCGTATACAACCTGCTCAGGTTCTCACTGCGCAGACCAGCCACAACAGATTTGTCTCAGGCAGGGGTGCCCAATCTTATCCGCAAAGGGCCGGTGTGGCTGCGGGTTTTCAATCCAACAAAGTAGGAGTTCACCTGATCAGGTTTTGAAGACTGAGACCAACTGAATCAGATGTGTTCCTGCTTGTGTGGAATGAAAACCTGCAGCCAGACTGGTCCTGTGTGAATAAGATTTGATACCCCTGATCTAAAGCAAAGGTGTCCTGGCACACAAATGGACAGCGTGACGCTACAGTAATGCAGGCAATAGAAAGCAGTGTATTTTGTTGACATAATCTTGACTTAAAGTACTCACTAAGGATGTTACCCACAGCCTGAGACATGTCAGATGTCTTTTGGAAGACGAGCAATTAAGTAAATGGCAGAACACTAAACCCGATTTCCAGGTAACGGTAGACCCTGTGCATTAATTTGTAAAGAGATATCTGAAAAGAGCAACCTGGGTGCTCTCATGTTAACAGAGTGAATCTTTAAAAGATTTACACTGCGTGGCTACTGCAGTTTACGTCAAATACTTTACACGCTGTGTGCGATTTCACTGAATTCAAACTATACAACCATCACTAGATTGTTTCATATTCATAAACAGATAGTTGGCCATCAGAAATTGAAACAGCTGGCCCCGAGTTAAGCATAGCTGACCACTTGGAAGTCATCGTCATAGCTAGCAGTAACAAAACCATTTCGTAACTTTTATCACTTGCTGCGCATTGAAATTTCAGACAAAAGTGAATTCTAAACTTTCTAACAAGAACACATTTGTGTAAATAAGTTATAATTTAATGAAAAGGTATTGTTATGTGTACTAGGCCTGGACAATAGGACGATGTAGTTGAATATCGTCAATGATGGGCAAGTAACCTGATGGCGATGTGTAAAAAGCAATAATTGCCATTTGGTAAAAGAACTGAGAGAGATTTAGAGAGCACTAATTTGCCATTAAAAAGCTGGAAAAATATGTTGGAAAACTGGGTTCTTCTTCAAGAAGTCCAGGCTTGGGCAACAGTAGTCAGTTTCACACAGAGAGAGAAAGACAGAGAGGTTTGTAAAGAATTTTGATATATAATTTCTCTCTGCTACGCACTGTAATGCTAGCTTTACCAAACAGATTCCCCCTTAATTTATTATTTTTTATATTGTATATTTTACTTGTGTGAAAGGAAACGAAAATGGATACCTACATATTTTGGAACTTCAGCTCACCTCAAAGAGACTCGCGGTATTAGATATAAAATGAGTTAAAATGGCTAAAAGTTAGCACAGAGCAACTTAACTCTAACCTGAAGAGAAAGTTCCTCTGATCCTTGCCTATCGCCAGTGTGCAGTATTTTCTGTACAGATTAAATGTCCCGTGGTTAGCTGAATAAAATGCTGTTGTAACTGCAGAAAACACCTTGTTTTTCAGGTGGAAAGCATGGGGACATGGCTGTGGAAATTACTTGTGGTCTGAAGTTTCTTCAGCAGGGAGCATTATTAACAAAATCTGCAGCAGATGACTCTTATGACTGCACGTGTTTGCAGTAAGATATAATGACAGATATTTTAATAATATCTTCATCTAATTATTGATATATTATCGACAATTGAGATTTTTTATCTCAAATATATATTTTTTAAGATGATGCCCAGGCCTAGCGTGTACAGACTTGTTTTGTGAAAGTATCCTTTACAAATTTGTCATATTTTTGTCACTGGCTAGCAAGTGCAGACTCAAACAGAATTCTGTCTAAGCAAGGTATAACTGACAAATTGAAACCTATATAGAGTATGTGAGCATTCACAGTGTTACCACTTTGCTTTATAATATAAATCTTGAGCACAGACACTCAACACTCAATAATGCTATGGGATCCCTGTCAATCTGTGGAATGTGCATCACCACACTGTTATTGCCGTAACTAAGTTTTTACTTAATAAGGCCATACCGGGAGCTTCACGTCAATTTAATGTGATGCTAATAGATTCCTAAGAGTAATAGATCCTCAGCAGCTTACACAGCATGACTGCAGCCATATACTCAATGTTCAGCAATAGATTTTTATGTGACTTATCCTCAAAACACCCGACTGTTCCCTGACTGCCAATTCCTAGCATAAAATGCTCCATATATATATATATATATATATGAGATGTGGCAAACATATTTTAATAATTCATGAATAGCTTGACACTGCAGGCCCTAATCAGCCCATACTGTATCTTCTCTTGGGTATGCTATTCACAGTGACAGAATTTGAACGCCAGTTCACTATTATTTTATAATAGTGTTATTTTTATTACACTTTTTGAGCAAGACCTCTTGTATGCTTACATTTTTTAAACATAATAGGCCTAAATGATATTTAAAATTACTGTAAGTAAATACAGTTAAGTACAGTTTGTAAACTTAAACTGTAAGTACAGTTTGCAGAGTTTACATTCCATCTTCTTAGAAACATATTCACAATTTCAATTAATTCTTTTTTCATATTGTGTCCTAGCTGCTTTTTATTGCCCATTGCACAACTGCACAATCGCACAAATTGTTGAGGTTTATTGTGTCACATGGTTGCACACAAAGAAAATATATTGACAGATTTGCTTTAAGTTCACTTGTCTTGGCAATTATTGTTCATGCAATAATCTGACATCCTTTAATTATGTCAATTCAAAGTACATGTTTTTCAGCACATGGACACATTCAGTAAAACAGAACTAAAATATTACTTCTATTTAGACTTACTAACTATGTGACCTACACTTCCATTTACAAATATATCTAGAACTTTGTAAAAATAAACTAAGTGAACACTTAAATAACAAAATAATGTGATTAGCAGATAGTAGAGAATGCTCTGGATTTTTTATCCCTTAAGTTTCTTATTTGTTCATTTTCATTTGAAAAATTTCAGCACTGTATAATAAAAAGGTTTGTGACTATATCTGGTCCTCAATGTTCAATGAAACCTGGTGCCCGACTACACCACTACTGATTCTTTGAGTGGAGAAACCACTTCAAAATTGTGAGCTCATCTTCCATCTGTCTGATGACACATCCATGAATCTCCTTTGCTACCTATTTGACCCCTGCCCTTCCTTTAAATATTTAAGAGAAAGAAACAGAGTGGGAGAGGGAATTAAGAAGAGTAAAGCACTACGGTTGTGAGAGAGCAGGCTGTAAGTACAGCAACTGTACATTTATAAAAGGAAAACACCAAACAGTGACATGAGGGAAGAGCTGAGATGGGAGGTTGATGCACAACAGTCAGCGAGTACTCACTGCTTGAAGAGGAGGAGAGGCGACGATGGCTGGAGGCTCCTGAAGCAGTGGTGTTGTTCTGGGGAGGTGTGGGGAACTCAGAGGGGAGAGGAGGTGGAGGAGGTGGAGTTGGCATGGGGTTTGTGTTGCTGCTGGGTAGAGGAGGAGGAGGAGGAGGTATGGGCATTTCCTCTGTGGCTCCTGTTCCATTCTCTGGAGCAGGAGCAGAATCTGCAGGCTCCTCCAACAGCACAGAACCCTGCAGGTGAGATGGCATCATTTTACTTCCAAATCATGCCAAAATGAACAGAGCTGAGCAAGACAGTCTTTGTTAATCACTTCTAACATGGCTAGTAGTGAATGGCAGCTAATTGGGGGCCAATTATTAAGCCACACAGTTTCAGTTCATGTTAAATGACCTAAATAAGATTCAGAGCAAATCACTGCTGTCTAAAAAAACTGTCTTCTTTTTTTCAATTTTGACATTTCACTTTTTTTACATTAACTTTATTTAAATTTACCATTTCGGAGATGCATTTTTTGAACAGCAACAAAATGACTAAGGACACATGTTAATAAATTAATAGTGAACAATTTATTCTGAGAAAAATCCCAACTCTCAAATGGTCATGAGAGCTTTTAATGAGGCATGAGACCTACATTTAATGTTTGGGACAACATTATTTTTATATTATTTTTAATAATATATATATATATATATATATATATATATATATATATATATATATATATATATATATATATATATATATATACTTAATGACCTCTCAGCAGTTAATTAAAAATGTCTCCCCTTCCTCCACAATAGATGACACAAATGGGCCCACAGTTGGCTTTAAACATCTCAGAGAGGTTCAATAGCTAAATGAAGATGATCCGGTGGCTCAAAGGAATGAGGAGACATCTGTTGCTGCTAAGCCCCACAATCCTCCACACTACCAGTCTCAGGGGGCTATTATTTACCCTCAGTTCTCCCAACTGTCACAGAGTTAATGAGGTGAGGCCTCTCCCTCTGTGACATGTACCCCCACAGACTACGCCCTCTTACGCGTGCCAAACGCGTGCTTGACACGTGCTTGTTATTCCCTCCCCTGTAATAACCCCCGTCCCCCTGCCCAGCTCCCTCCATATGGTCCATTTCATGTTTTATATCACTATGCATGTCACTGCTAATGGGTCTTTACCCAAGGGACACATGAAGCGCCATCTGGTCCATTGGAGTGGGCTGGCTACCTACTGGGTGTCTAATTGGCTCAGTGAAGATTATACCCAATAGCAGGGGAATAAAAAGTTTAGGGGGGTGCATGCACTACTGACACTCTATGGTTCCTGTTTTAGACTTCTCAAGAAGTTTGGTAAATCATAGAAATTGCTATTATTTCTGGCAATAACAAAAAATGTTATTTTACTTTAATCATTGCTTGCTTGTAGCTCACTGAAACAATCTGAATTTTGGATTTGTCTTGAAACATTTAATTGATACTAGCTTTGTGTTTGTAGGTAAAGAGGAGATGTTATGGTTTAAAATAGCTAAAAAAAGTTTTTTTGTCTGTATGGTCTGATTTTGCAAAATGTAAAAACACATTTTACATGTTTGCCATGTTTTTGTCATTATTCGGGCTATGAAACAAAAATCACCTAGATTCTTAGATCACCTACTGGCTCCCTGTCAAAGTCAGGTTTTAAGTGCTTTTGCTTGTTTGCAAAGCTTTTAATAATTTAACCCCTAAATACATTTCCAGCCTGCACACTATGTTTAAACCAAAGGGAATTCTCAGGTCCTCAGGCACTGGTATTTTACTTATTCCGAGAGTCAGAACCAAAATTAGTGAGTTTTGTGTTTTTATGTTTAATAGTTATGGTTTGGCTCTATGGAACAATGTCTGATGACCTACGATTTGATGCCACTGTATTTTCTTTTAAAAGCAAACTTTACAAACCTTCCTAGTTTCTTTTTTTTAATTTATTTTTACTAAAGCCAGGTTTTATATTAACTTATATGAACAGTCTTTATTTTTTACTTTGTCTTCTTGTAAGTTTATGCTTTATTTCTAAAATTTCTAAACTTTGCCTGGCACTTCATATATGAAGGGTGCTATAAATGAAGTTATTATTAATATTATTAATACTACTACTAATACTACTACTGCTACTACTACTAATAATAATGATAATAATAATGCCAATAATAATGCTATTAAATAATTTTCAAATGCAATTTAAGTACATTGCAAAATGACAGCAATATTGCTACATTTGAATTGGTAATTAAATGAATAAATAAGAATGCATTTTTCATAGTATTGTTGATGTCAGTAATGATTTATAAAACATTGTGTTTTTAATTCAGGTACTATCATCAAATAAAACTCATAACATCATGAGAAAAGCTAACGCATAGTGTGTTGGATTCTAATCCATTTTCAGTTTAATACTACACTTGCACAAACGGCAGAGGCCTCACACTGTACTAAGGCCAATGGGGTGTAGTTCCTGTTTGATGACAAACACAAAAGCTCAAGGCCCCAACTGTCATTGTTATGTAACATGATAAAAGAGCTGAGCAAACACCCTCCACTGTTTATTGAACAGTGCAATAGACGTGCACATTAAAAGCTAGGTCATGTTAGCGTTGGGCCACACCTTGCACGGATTTGTGTTGTAATGTGGCAGGTGAGAGAAAGGAGCTAGGCTGATTTGGACCAAAGACAGCTGGCAGCTGTCCACACGCACAAGACACAGTCAAAGTCATGTGACCACCACGCTGCCACCACATTTGTATTGTTATTGATTATATTTCAGCAATAATTAGCATTAATTAATTCAAATATAAATGAAAGTGCCATGTGAAGATGCCCATCTTAAAGAGTATTAAATAGTATTAATGGTATTAATGTGCTTATTATCTGCCTAATATATTAATTGTTTTCTTTTTGCCCATATGGCAATTGTACTTGGCCAAGCCAAACCTTCTTGACATGTATACGTGAGGCCACATGTCAGAGGCCAGAGTAAGTGTACTTGGCAAAAGCTTTAAGAGCCAGGCTGATAATCGGATCTGAAGTTCAGCATTTTGATGATCATCTCTGTTTGTTTTCTTGTTAATAAAAGGCTCTAATATGAGCTAAGCGCATCTCTAATACAACTTAAGGAAACACTGACTCAATGTCCCACCTTACTGGACTGATGAAAATAAGTGGCACGTGTCAAGTACAACCAATCAAAACCTCTCAATCAAAAATCTCAATGTCCTGCCCACAGCATTATGGACTAGTTGAGACATGGACCACATGTCAAGTAAAACCCATACTAACACTCTTCGCTGTGCTTTACTAGGGGCAGTATTTAAAAAATAATAAAACAAAAACAAAACAGCTGTTGTTGTATTTTCTTCTACAACAAGGAGGGGTTTGGCAAAAAGCACAGTTCACAGCTAACTACTTCACTCCCTTACTCTCTCTCACACAGCTTTATCAATAGATTTTAAAGTCTTAACCTTTTTTGTTGCAGTGCTCAAATCTACTGTCGCTAAACAAACATTGCTTGTACATGCAGCTCAAAACCTGCCTGAAACGTCTTGTGTCATTGCAGGCAGTAAGATTACTGTGAATGAGAGAAAACATTTGTGCAGACTTAAGCTTCTTTTTCTTAATTCGGTCACTTTCTGGCATCTGTAAAGTGAGTTTGCTTTTTATTGCTGTCTATTTGGTGGATTTATACATTACCCTTTGGAAGGATAACCTGCGCATCTGCATTACAAGTAGTAATATTACAGGCACAGTGAAACAGAACGAAGATTTAATGAACCATTCTTTAAGGTAACAGACAAAATACTCATACAAAAATAATGAATAATAATAAAAATGAGAATCACTAGATAGGTTTTAATGCAAACAATACGTGTGCTTATTGCAATTCATAGCTTGAATTAATTTTTATTTGCTTGATTTTGGGTAGCTATATATTTTCTTTTTTTTTTACATTATTTTAAACAGCAGTTTCTAAGTTTATTTATTTATTTATTTATTTATTATATATATGTAATACATATTACCAATTTTCTCATCATCATTTCTAAACATTCATACTGTCTGGAAGGTCCATGTGCTTTCTTATTACAATGTCCAAATGTTTGCTGTTAGAATTTCATTAAACATTGTAATGAACATCAGTGCTTTGTGTTTAAATTGTGATCCTGTAAAATTTTCACATTCTAAACTAAATGAATATCTGGCCTATATATTGGTTTTTGTCCTCTTTGTCAACCAATAATCGGTGTCGGGCCCCTAAAAAGAATTTCTGTTGACCACTATGTTAGAAGTTCTAAGCTCAAACAGACCCCCTGAAGTCTCACTGTAGGCCAAATAGAACATCGAACAACGATCTCTGTCGTGAATCAGATTCAGAACATGAAATTTAGTAGTGCAGTTTACTTCAGGTCTTCAAACGATTTCATTAGTAGCTTACCTCCTCGTTGGGTGCCATGGTTCTGCAGGAGCGCTGGTCCGTGGTGTCGTTGCCCAGGGTCTTGTAATAGTCCCCTGTGCTGGGCTGCTTACTGAAGCTTCGTGACTTCCTGTTGGAGTCCACCCGCCGCAGTCTCTCCGGGTTTTCCCCTGCTGTCAGCTACAAAAAAAAAAAACATACAATATTTAGTGCAGGACCACAAACAACACAAAAGCTTGTGTCTTATATCTGACACCTCACACAGTACTGATCCACTATTATACTTTTGATATCCATAACAATATCATCCTTAATGCATACAATAATATGGGCATTTGAATATAGTGTCCTGTTTTGTAAAGATACATAAGATCAAGGCTGATACTACTGTGAAAATTGGTTTTGAACTAGTGGTCCTGCTCTCAGAAACTTAATGATGCCTTACTGTATGGATTCCTAGAATCCATGGCACATAATGGGCAGATGGAACAGAATGTTAGACTTTTTAGTCTGTCAAGGGAGCCATGAGTCATGAGCTTATGGTGAAAAATGTATTATGAAATTCAATATGACTGCTAAAAAATTGCCATAGGTTTGACTTATTTGTTCTAGGCAGATATGTCAAATAAAATAAAACAAATCTGAACAAAAAAGAGCGTGAAGCATGGTGTGTTTGATCTGTTAAGTCAGACACTTTAAAAAGGTTATTTGAGGCTTGATGCTGTCAAATTAACAAGTGGGCTTATCAAAAAGTGAAAAAATAATAATAAAAGAACAAAGAACAACCTTTTTCCTTTGTTTTGTGCTTTTAGGATTAAGGTGTCCAGTCAATTTAATGCCTAAATTATACAGATATATTATTCCAGATATATTTATTATTATGCATATGAATTCAAATTCTACTTCAGCAATACTGATTTATACTGATATATTTTGAGAGAGATAAACAACCATATCCAAGTAACACGACTCTGTTCTCCAGGTCTTTCTAAACTTGTGGGAAGGCTTCACATGACTAGTGCAGATTTACTCCATTGAGACGGAAGGAGAAACAAAAAGACTTTTCATGGCCCATGAGCTGAACTTTAACATAGTCGTCTAAGCTTTACCATTTTAGCGGAAGGTATGCAGACAGAGGCCTGGGTGAGAGTCTGAGTGACCTCTTGTGGGGTGTTTCAGTAACATTGCTCTCACTTTCTTCTTCTGTCAGTCACTCAGGTGGCGCCAAGAGAGGTTTTAGCTGGTCTGGGATCAGTATTGCTTTCCGTATTAACAAGATAGTTTGACCCAAAATGCTAATGCTACTAATAATGAATGAGAGCCAGTAAGGAGCGGATAGATTTCTGCATGAGGTCGTGCTATCTAAAGCTGGTCTCCACTAGCTTTCATTCATTTTTAGCTATGCTAGAATTTCATATGGATAAACTAATTCAATGCTATATTTGGACTATTTTAAACCTTGCTTTAGAAAATCTGTTTAAAGAAAGGAAAACTGAAATGCTTTGAACGATATCGTCCCAACATTGCATTGTATAGACATCCTGAGAAAACCTAGAAAGATCCACCTACTGGAAATTTCCATGTCTTCCACCAAAAAGCAGCACTGCTTTTCCTGATCTTAGTGGATTTTACTAATGCAAAAAACCCTTGATTTGCATTGTAATCCAACATTGCACAACCACTGCATGTTACAAAGCAAAAACCTTTATCCATTACCTACATTCTTCACATTTATTGTGAAGAAATATATCAACTGTGTGGTGTTTATGTTGTACAGTTCATCATTATTGTACAATAAAAGGGTGAAACAGGTGACAGAAGAATAGACTAGTAGGACCAGCTTGAATAATTAAAAGGTACCAAAGAGCAATTATGATACAGGGCACTCGTTTTTCAATTACACTTGAAAATAAGCCATTATCAAGAGCTACAATGTGCCTTCAAGCACATCAGCACCAAAGGATACTGGTCATAAACAAATAAATAAAGAAAGCCTTCAGCCTCCATCACAGACTGTTCTATAGGTACTATGGCAGGAAACATGACTCACCTAATGTCTATGCCTTACCCATTACCAAATACTGACTCTGAGGGGCAAATTAGCCTTCAGTGTTATGTTCTGTTCTTTCAGTGGCCAATTTGCATTGTTGACTTAAGCCCCCTCCTCCCTGTAGACTTGTAACATGAGCTGGTCCAGTGCAGATGGTGTGATTGTCATACCTCGGGGAAATCGCTGCCTGAAAGGTAATGCTGACCTCTGCACAGCACAGATGTGCCTCTCCAAACCCATCCCCATTCAAACCTGTTGAATGTTTCATTTCTCATCACGTACACTTATTTGCTACTTTGCTGTGAGTTGACTCATAGTGAAGTACAGGTCATGCCAATTCTCTTACTTCATAAACATAAAAGTTAGCATAGATCATCTAAATGCCAAAATAAATGCTCCATTATTTAAATTAAATATATAATCATCTTTCAAAGTAAAACTGGACAAACATTATTACTATCTCAAAAAACACGCATGGCGCTTAAGTCTTCTAGTGCATAGGAAATATCCAAGAAATTGAAATGCCTTGTGCTTGAGTTTCAAGTAGGATCAAACTTCCAAACTCTTGCAAAACCCTAATCCAAATACCATCTAATCAAAGAATAAAGCCTCTATAAGCCACACTGTGTTAGACCAAGGGGCCTTACCCTGTCTCTGTGCCGGTAGTCCAGTCAGTTTCAGAGAAGCTGAGAAGTTGGTGGATGCACAGGTGTCACCAGATCCCCATTCCGCTGCGGTGTGACACTCTACCTGCCGCTCGCTTTACATTTTCCCACCCCCTGCCGTGCAAGCACCAATCCTGGGCCACCACAGTGACATCACTGCCCATGTACTGACCAACCACAAGCTGTAGCGACTGAAGCTTCTCATGCAAAGCCCGGTTACACAGCCACAGGGCATGGCCGCCCAGTATCAAATCCACAGCCATCTTACCGATTTCGTTATGCACACTGGTGGCAACAGGAATCTGATTACAGATGAATGTGGAAAGTCATATCATAGCGACGGTTTAAAAGGTTAACATTGTTGATACTGGGAGGGACTAATGTTGGCTTCAGCAACCAGTTCCCAGTTAGACAGTAGGAGAAAGACATCCGTATACAACAATCATGTATAAATATATCAACATTGTCATAACTGTGATAAAGCTCATGTGAAATATTAACTTTACAAGAGCTAAAAACTGTTATTTTAAATAAGTTATTGTGATGATTTTTTTTTTCTGGACCATTTCTATGTGTTCATTCATTATGTAATGTCCATACAAGATAAAGGGCAGCTGGCATTATGGATGGAGAAAAAAAAATGACAGCGATGCTTTTTTGTGAATAAACTGATATGCATAGTCAGGATGAAAACACTAGAATAGCTAAGTGCCCTTATTAAAATGAGAACAAAATATTTAATTGATGAGTAAAAAGTCAACTGTGGCATTCAAATCAATGAGATCACCCCAACCAAACTGAAGTCCAGTAAGCTCCATTAGGAGCCAGTGTGCTGTGCCAGGAAGTGGTTGCCATGAGCACCTGTGTTGCTATAGTAGCCAGGGTGGATTGTTTTTCCTGAACTGTGCTTATTGTTGCTTCACTTACCATAACAAACAATTAGCGAGTTTCGGTGAGTGTGCGTGTTTGACCGAGTAACTGAAACACATACAGTGTCTACACGGTGCATGAGTCATGAGGTTTGTGTGTATTTCTTCATGTGTTTGACAGTAGAACATGTGTATGTTTTTGCACATGCCCCCCTAAAGCAGAACAGTGTGATTAATACTTAATGAGGATAATGAGGGACGACCTGGGGCTGTTCACCTGGGAGCAGGTGTGTATAAGTATGTGTGTGTGCATGGTAAGGGAGGTCTGGGCGCAGTGAGTTATGCTAAATAATTTACTATAATAATGTCACTGGCAGCACTTCACAACACATCACAAAACTAACCTAAATTGCTTCACTGTAATGCAGTACTGTGCAATTTTTTTAGTTTCCAGTCAAAACAGCCATTAAGCACAAGTAAAAAAAAAACATTTAACAGAACATTACAGAACATTACCCAGAACCCTCAAAAGCTAAATATAATATACATTTTTTTATTATTAAGTCTACACACACACACACACACACACACACACAATCTTCTAAGCTGCTTTTCCTTATGGGTCGCGGGAGGTTCTGGAGCCTATCCCAGCGTTCATCGGGCGGAAGGCGTATTTAGTCTAGTCATACATTATTTTCATGAGACGTGCTTTCAGTTTCTCAAAGAAATCTGCAGGGATACTTTTCTATGCTTACAGAGTTTAGTCTTAGAAGTTGGTTGCATTTTCTGCTTCTCACGGTCCAGATAATCCCAAACACATTTAGTGATGCTGAGGTCTGAGCTCTGGAGTGGCTAGTCTGTTATTTGATGAACAACAGCAGCTTTTTGTTTGATTTTCTTCTTTTTTTGTCTATTTTCTTTTCTCAATAAAAGCAACTTGACAGCAACACATCCTTTTAGACACACAGCATGTTTTCTAATCTACGGCAAGAGAGGATCTCTGCTCGTTCTCAAAGATGAAAGCTTTAAGAACTTTTTATCATATGGTGACAGTTTTGGTGGGCTGTCTGGTTGTTAGGAGTCCCATATTTTTTGTATATTTCTAATCATTTTTAACTCTAGTTTTGGAAATGCCTGGTTTTTAAAGTGTATTAGCTTATATGAAAATTCTGAGCAGAAATTCAATAAATGAAGGGTTGCTTACTGTATATACCATTCTAAAATCATATATATCCACCTTATTTTTTTTTTAATGTTTGTATTTAAACTAGAGCTGACCTTAAAGTCCAATACTGCACTGAGCTAGCCCCAAGAGCGTATTGCCAATAAACAGGTCTGTACCTGACTCTCAGTGTGTACACAATTAAATTTAAAATGTTTTGTTTAAATGATTTTAACACAAGTGATTAAGTTAGGTTACGTCATAATTACACCAAACATAGTGAAAAACATTCAATTGATTAACGTCTGAAAAGTAGGAAAAATCTTAAGCATCTAAATGCTTTAGAAACAAGAGACATTGTTACATCTCCTGGTCTCTTTCAGCAGATTTTCTCCCATGGCTGAAAGCCTGTTGACCACACCTAGATTCATTACGATAGGATTGTCCACATTACAAAAAGAACATGCTTCTAGTAAATGATCAACTCATGAATGTGGGCTAGAAAATGAGACGATGATTTAAGCAAACAAACTGTTTTACAGTCATGACTGTGGAATTCTTTCCAAATACAGAAATGATAGGTAACATTAATTTAGTCATTATATCGCTGCTGTAGGAACAAAACCTCATATCTCCTCGCATCTTTCAGTTTCTTACACAATTTGAAAATGCCTGTTGCCCTTTACACTGTGTGTACATTTCATGATAAATGGACCAAAAGAAACGGCCCAAAATTAGTCTGGTTCCATTGACACACGTTCAAAGTAAAGTATGTTATTTCATTCTCCTGTAAAGTTACCATTTTGGAGATTTGAGGTTTTGATCCAACAACAGCAATGAGTATTCTAGATTTTTTTTGCCCCAAATCCATTAGTGGATATTTATGAAGTACATGAGCTGAAATATCTGCTAAATGACCTGCCCTTAAACATGCCTGACTCATAGAGCTTAATTTCACAGTGTAGCTAAATGGCATGGAACCATTGCTTGAGATCATCTGACACTTCTTATTACATGGACAATGTCTTGCTGATGCTACAGTTCCTCAACCTCAGCTCTATCTTGCCACCCTGCCCTGCTAGTAGTTAAAGGATGATGATATTTGAGTAGCTAAAGAGGCGCTGGGGTCATGAGAGCCACTTTGAGAAGACTCAGGAGTCAGAAAAAGGACTAGGGGTGATGGAAGGGGTCTCAGTTAGGGGTTGCATTACTGTTAGTGTTACAGACAAGGCAATGAATGCAAATGAATCATTTATCCAATTTTTTTGCACTCCAAACAATGAAGATGATTGATCAAAGGACTTTAAGCTGAAGCTGAGCGCTGGTACAGTGCACACACCTAGAAACAGGCTGAATAACCTTAAATAACCTGCCAATTTCATGATGTTTGAAGCTATTGTAGTTGTCATCTTAATTTTAATTTGTTTTCTCTTAAAATAAAACAAAGGTAAGAAACAAGCAAAAATTCAATGAAAAGATGCTACATATTCCCTCACAATAAAACTGAGTAGACTGCATTATTACCGTTTTCATGTATTGCAGTGTATATGCTGCAGGTAGCAATACTACTTATAAAGCTACCTAAACTTAAGGTTGTATAGCACACGTTAATTTCCTCAGATGAACCAAGAGCTCATTTGTGGGGAGTGCTGGCATAGTTAATTAGTTCAATTAATGTCAGGTCCATCATACAGCACATCAGTGGAAGCAGTGGAAGTGTTCTGGTAATGAAAGCCCTCATTAGGACATGGACACAAAAGCAACATTATGTGTGTGCCTCCCTTTGTGCTGAATAGTGAATACAGAAGAGTGATGGGCCTTGGGTTTGATCAGTCTCGCAGCAGGGTCAGACAGGACTTGCGCTCCTTCGCTTCACTGAGTGTCTAGAACTTTCTAATGGCCTCTGAGCACCAGAAGTACACCAGCTTGTACTTTGCCTGTTGCGTTCGACTGATTTTAAGGAATCCACCGATTAGACGTTTCCTGTCTTGATACCAATTCCAATATCTAAAACCAGTATCATCCAATAAAGAGTCTTGTTCTGACAGTAGCTGTTAAGGTTGTGTATCGTAGTACCGCAGCTCAACCAATCACTGATGTTTCTGTTGTTGGCATAGTGACAAAAAGGATTAATTCGCCCTCTGGTTCCTCGGGATGTTGTTACTATCTCCAAAAGCAATTCAAACTGCGCTGCAGACATCTAAATTATGCATGGAAGCTCCTGAAAATACATTTCAGCTCCTAAATGGAGTGAAGTTCTCCACACTACTTTCACTTTTCCAGAATGGAAAATGCCCAGTGTCATCGTTTGCTCTTTTGGTGACGTGCAAATGATGTGTTTTTGCGCCAAAGACATGCATTTTTTCATGCTGTAAACCACAAAATGAAAAGTTTTCATGTAGTGAATTTTCATGTTGCGTTTGGTGTGTAATGGCCTTAAGACTTACAGAAGTGTGTAATAAAACTCTGGGACCACCTCTGTAAGGGGTTAATTGTTGATTGCTCATGTATGGCTGACATCTGATCTTTTTAATAAGGTCGGAATTAGAGCTGATAGCAATTCAGTACCTCTGATCAGTGCATTGATTTCTGTAGTGTTTGTGCACAGTGCCTGATGGCATTGTCTTACATCTACTCAAGTCATTTGCACATTAAGAGTTTCCCCATGGGGATATATTGGGCAAAAACGCTGCTAATAGTCCAGAGCTGTGCATTTACACTACTGAAGCTAAAGGATTATGTAAGCTAAGGAAGAAATTGGCTATTTCGCCTTTCGGGAAAATCACAGTACTGTCCAATTGGTCGTTGCTTGTGCTCTAAAATGCACTCAAGCATTCAATGCAAAGATGTAAAAGCTATGCTTCTTATAATTGAGACATTAGCAGTGCTTAGAAACTTCACTGAATGCTTATAGTGTCAAATGACTGGGCAAAACCTATGACTGAATTTAGCAACAAGAAACTGGTTTTCATGTATTTTTGAAAGCCTACATGAAAAGTAATAACTAGACCTGTTTTTTTTCAGTGACTTTGTTCAGAAAAAATCTACTTTTTTGAACATGGACCAGCCAGCAAAGTTGCTAGGTCAATACATGGAAAATAATATACTTATGTCACATGAAGACATTCAGTTATAATAGTCACACAATCACATTAAATGATTGGATTCATGTTTTCATCACACTTACCAGTATTACTCCATCTTATTGTTACAGTGCTTGCTCATGCTTGATGTAATGCTTCATGAACTCCACGTAGTGTATAATGAGACCATGTGAAGCGGACATGCTACTATATATACCTCAGGGCAAGGTTTCAGTTACACATCGATGCAGGGAACAAACCTCAGGGGTTCAATTGAGCCATGTTTGATAAGAGTATTAGAACAACACATCATTCAAACCCTTGAGATTACTGAATTACACCCTAGCATATTATTGTATAGGCTTCATTATCCACTGTCCATTAAGTTAAGTATAACACCTTATCTTATTCTCAAAACTTTGTCATTCCACATATGTAATGAGTACAGATCTCATTAGCACAATGTTCATTTAGATAAAAGCCAAGAGGCTGAATTCTATATGGCATCCTTTCTTCTCTGTAGCGCCCTTTCTGTTCTCTTTGTGAGAAGTGAATGGGGATTTGCTCCCCAGATTAATGAATCAATACAGAAAATACTTTTAATAACTTTACACGTGTCGTAAATGTTCCTTGCAAGTTATTTTATAGTGATGAGAATTAGAAAAAACCTACAAATGTGTAGGCACTGTGGAGAACAGGCAGGTAAAAGAAGCAGTTAGTTTGAGCCGGAGATTGAATTAGCTGCCCACATAATGCATGATTTTTGATATATTCTAACATAATAATGTGGGAGATACAGGAAATCTCCAAAAGCGGGGCTCGCCAAAATATAGTATAATCACTGGTCATTACAAGGGGAACTGAAACAGACATTTGAAACCATAAATGTGTACAAATGTTGTGCAAGTTTTAAAAGTTATTTAAAGTTAAGGGTTAAAGGGTTTATTTGCCTTAACTCTCTGACACTGACAAGAAAAAGCCACCATAAATTTCCCAGGTACTTCCTGTTTTTGATGTGAAAAAAGGTATCACTTTTTAAAGCTACAATCAGGAAACCATTTTACTGGCATCAAACTGATGGCAGACTGTCACTGAATCTTGAGAACTGCTCCTACCATGTGCCTCCTTTCTCAAAATACAGCTATCGTACCCCATTGTCAGCCAAAATATAAGCATCATGCCCCCAAACCTATTCCTTTACTGTCTCAGAAAATTAGGATTCAGGGCTTCTATTTTGTGGTTCTTGACTGAGGCTTTAAATGTACTCTTCAGTCAAATGACGGACATTCATACATGTGTAAGTTGTGTATATCAGAAAAATGCATAGTGTACCTCTTTTTTTTTCACTGCATCATTGTCCACGCGGCGGAGGTTGCTCTTCACCTTCAGAAACTCAGCCGACCCCTGCTCCTCAGGTGGACTGGGTGCAGGGTATGTAGGGGGAGGTGGAGGGACGTACGAGCTGTTAGGGGGCGGTGGAGGCGGTGGCGGGAAAGTGGGGGGCGGCGGAGGTTGTGCTGGCTCCTCCTTCTTCGGGACCCCTTCAGTTACATCAGGGTTCAGCATTTCCATGTAGGTCTCCATGTCACTGATTGCTGACACTGAGCCTCCTGCCAAAACATATATTGTCAAGATTAATCTGATTGTCTGTCATTAATCTGTCTAACTGGGTGTCATAATCAAAAGCAGTTATTCTATTGATTCATTTGATCAATTTTCAGCTATTTACTAACGAATGATCGTGTTCTCATACAGTCATAGTTAACAGCACAATGTTGGAGTGAGACGAAAAGTGACAAGATTCTAGTAGAAGAATGTTCTACAGGTGTGCTTTCTGATTACCTTTATGCCTTAAAATGGTCAAACTGGGGACCTTCCAGGCCAAATTGCCACATAGATTAGCATTTACCCTCATGAAGGCCTTTCTAATTAGCTGAAGAGCTGAGTCAGGTGTGTTTAATGGGGCAGTGTGCTGAGGTCTGTGAAGACTGGAGCCTGACACGTGGTCTACAGAGTAGAGGTGAATTGAAAGAACTGACACGTTTCTCTGTCTTTCCACTAGAGGGCACTGCTGGCTCGGCTCCCAGCAGGTGACCCTGAGGATACCATGGCAACAGTTGTACTGAGTCTCTTCCAGCTCAGTGAACACAACTTTTCCCACCATTGTTAAGACAATAGTGCACACATGCTGCATTAAACAGCCAAGGATGTCGTGCTTGCAGGTTATGGGTTACTGGGTAGAAGGCTTTGTTCAAAACACAGTAGAATTCAAAGAAGTAAGTACCAAGGGGTCAGACGTATGAACGCCTATAAGAGATGGTAGAATGGACGTACACAAAAAGTTGAATAACATAAATAATTACTGTATAAACATATCAGGCAGGGCAAATTGTTTGGTTCCTCGGCCTGTATTAAGTTTATAATGATACTCAGAAGTTTACAAAACCATTTTTTGTCTAATTGTTAATAAAACGTTCTTTAGACAGCTGAAATAAGCAAACGTATTTTATGCTGCGAGTTCTGCATGTACTCAGTTTCAAATACACTCATTCGTTATAATGTTAGAAGCCTGACAAATGTTTTAAAACTGCATTCACTTGAACCAGTACCAATCATTCTACTATTCCATATATATACATAGGATCATTTGTAAATTGTTATCGTGATACTGGCCTTTGCCATTTTTATACAGACAGGTATTCTTCACCATATTCTCCACAAGAGGGTGAGTGCATGTGTAGTGTACACCAAAAAGCAATACAAGACTGAATGCTTCAATCCTACATTGAGGGGGTCCAGTGGATAAATTATGCTGTGTGAGGTAATTTTCTGGCATGGTTTGTCCATTAGAAGGAAGCGTGACTGTGAATGAATATTACAATAGTTTGACTGATTACCTTTATCCTATGATGAAACATTTCTATCTTGATGGGAGTGGTTTCTTCCAGAATGACACTCTCCCCAACCACAGGGATCATGCATGGTTTCCCCTTACCAAAAGGTTTTACAGGCATAACATTGTCCACTTCCTTGTTTCAGCGCTAATTGTCCATTTTTTTCAGCTGTACTTACTATATAGCTGCACTTTGTAGTTTTACAAGTACAGACTGTAGTCCATTTGTTTCTCTGATACTTTGTTAGCCCCCTTTTACCCTGTTTTTCAGTGGTCAGGACCCTCATGGACCCTCACAGAGCAGGTACTATTTGTGTGGTGGATCATTCTCAGCACTGCAGTAACACTGACGTGGTGGTTGTGTGTCAGTGTGTGTTGCTCTGGTTTGAGTGGATCAGACACAGCGGTACTGCTGGAGTTTTAAACACCTCAGTGTCACAGGTCACAGCCAACAGCGTCCTGTGACCACTGATGAAGGACCAGAGGATGACCAACACAAAATGTGCAGCAGCAGATGAGCTGTCATCTCTGACATCACATCTACAAAGTGGACTGACAAGGTAGGAGTGTCTAATAGAGTGGACAGTGAGTGGACACAGTGTTTAAAACTCCAGCAGCACTGCTGTCTGATCCACTCATACCAGCACAACACACACTAACACACCACCACCACATCAGTGTAGTGCTGTGAATAATCCACCACCCAAACAGTGGCTCTGTGAGAGTCCATGGGGTCTTGACCACTGTATGTTGGCTTTCCGTTTAATTTGTCACCTGTCTGTATTTGCTGATAACAGGTGGTGTCTCTACTATCATCTTGAGTATGTCGGCATGTCTGTGTTTGTGAATGTGCATAATTTGGTATAACTGTGCTGTGCTGAAGTACCTGTAAGATGTGCATGTGTAAAGTGAGCATGGATTCCTCACCTGCTGGTACTTGTGACGGTGGGGAGCTGCTCTTCTTCTCCCCTGTGCTGGACTGGCTGGAGTTGGCTGAGTCGTAATTGGACAGGGAACTGGAAGGGGAGCCCACGTCAAAGTGGGCTGCAGGCAGCACCACTGGGTTCAGTGTGGCGTTTGGAGAGGAAAGGCCCGAGTCAGGCTGCTTATACTCCAAATCTGCCGAGGGATCCCGGGATAGGACGCGATGTTCCACACTCTGAAAGGAAACCAGGGGAATCCAAGGAACAACACAGTATAATCCAGAAAGCAACATCATGTAATTTTCAGCAAGCTATTACATTGTTTTTTAATTTATTGTAGTATAACATGTTGCTTGATTGTTTGCACTTCAGTAAAACTTACAGACATATTTGTCTACTAAACTAGACACAGATCTAGATCTCTGAAATGTTTCAGGTGCTCCAGTGTTAGCCAGTGTTAGATGCTGAACGTACAATATGTTATTGGCGATATATAGCTATTAGCATTAGATTAGTGACTGTTAGTTGCCAGATAAGGAGGTTTTCTTCATTTAATTTGTCATGCAGGGCTTTTGGATTAGTTGACTGAGATAGGAACAGAATGAGAGAAAGCTGCCACAGAAGTATTAGTAAGTTCATTAAAAAGTATTCATTTGATTGGGGTAACATTATTAAAGTATCGGCTCACCAAATTGTTGCAAACAGCTCTCTGTAAAGGATTCATTCATTAAGTAAGCACTTGTATTTGTTTACATTTTTTACTACACTAATGTAATTTTACATTGTCAGTGGCACCATAAATAATGTATTACTTTTTAAACCAGGAAGGAACATACTAGTGAAACAAACAGAATCGCTGTAACTAGCAGAGCCAGTCTGTGATACTCCTAAAAAACTAAATAACAATAACAAGTTTTCTGTTCAATAAGACCATGCTTCCTGTTCTGGCTCTTACTAATGACTGGCATTAAAAATGATGCTTATATATCATAATCATATAGGTTTAGGAATATCGTCTGTGTGCTGAACGCTACTCACAGCTGTGATACTTGTAGAAAGTTGGATTTTTATTTGTTTCTCACCATGTTTTCGACTGTGCGGAGATACTTGGCACACTGTGGATGCCCATTGTATTCAGCCAGGTCTGCGGCAGTGAAGCCATCCTGGTCTCGAATGCCTAGATCCACTCCGTTCACCACTAGAATCTGACAGCACTGTGGGGAAAAACAGAGAAAGAGGTGGGAGGGGTGAAGTGATACACAACTTAGTCCAAATATGTCTTTGTATGCTTCATTGAGAACCTGTGTTCAGTGACGTTTGCATTTTTAACCAATGTGCTGGCATCAGATTTCATCCTATTCAAATTTTCCAAACCACTAAAAAGGACCAATTCCTGCGTCCTTGTTTCCTGTCTCATGTTTCAGGTAAACTGAATGGAACTGAATGAAAAACACAAAAACACAAGATACTTCAAACACATTACATATTTACAATAAGACCTTTTTTCTGTTGTCCTTTCCACATTCAGTGTACTCACATGATTAAAAATATCATCAATAAAAAATGTACTACTGCTAGAAATAAATTAAAGGTAGCAGTGACCATTAATAATGTTAATAATAGATTCGGAATAAATGACTACTAAATTTTATTTTATTTAATTCTTTATTCCTAGAAAAAGACACAACATTTTCAAGGACGTCACTCTGCCATATGCCAGCCTTTGAAAGAGCTAAAGGCTGTAGCAGTCAAGGGCTGAATTCAAAAGAGCTTCAAAAAACACATTCATGATGACAGCTGTCCTGCGTTACAACTCAGGGGGAGAGAAAGAAAGACAATAACAGTCTGCCCTCTTTCTGTCTCTCTACAACAGTCTCCTAGGATAATGTTACTGGCAAAAAGCTCTACAGTATTGCTTGGTGTGTCCTTCCCTGTCAACTGGCTGTCCACACAGCTTTGGTAACAAACACTTTTAATTTCCTAAATTCTCTTAGGTAATTAACTCATTTGAGGGATAAAACTGAAGTCTAACAACAGGTCAGGTTTGGGGCTCCTGAGTGGCACAACCATGGAGCCCTGAATCTGATTTACATGGCCAGGAGTCCAAAAAAAGCATCATCAGCCTTGCTTTTTCTGGGTGGGTAGGATAGCCGTCCCATCAGTCAGAGCAATGCTAGCTAGTGTGGGCATTGCTATGATAACAGACTCGGATCTCGTGATGCTGTGTTGGCGGCAGTTTGGAAAGATGTGGTGGCTGGCTTCACCTGTCTCAGAAGAAGCATGTGCTAATCTTTGCCCTCTCAGCTTCGCAGCATCCTTTGGAGACCAATATCCGTAAAAAAAAAACGGATTAAAAAAAAAAGTAAACAGAAAACAGAGCAGAAAAAACTCTATGGTATGACTTCTTAAAAGTCAAGTGCTTTTAAAATGTGAGGCTGACCTGCACTGCCTTCTGCTTATCAAATGGGGTTTCATATAAGTAGAAAAGCTGAAGCTCATACAAAGGAAAAGGTTATAAATATATTTCTAAATTTAAACTTCCATCAGTCTACAATCAGACAGTTTACACATGGAATGAAATTCAACAGAATCTAGATCCTTAAAATAGCAAAAGCAACACTACAGGCAGATGTCTAAGCATCTGGAGGCTCGTGTACTTGATAATATCTGCTTTCATCAGTCTATTTTTCTGTCTTTCATGAGAAAAACACTGAACAATAACGGTGTTCAAAAGAAACTTCTATGGAAGGAACTACTGCTCTCTAAATA
Source organism: Pygocentrus nattereri (assembly GCF_015220715.1). Taxonomy (NCBI): domain Eukaryota; kingdom Metazoa; phylum Chordata; class Actinopteri; order Characiformes; family Serrasalmidae; genus Pygocentrus; species Pygocentrus nattereri. The sequence goes on along the minus strand of NC_051239.1, from coordinate 14,742,552 downwards.
ACTACCCAAGTGATCTACAAATCTACGAGTAAAATGTCAGATGGAAGACAATACAAATGACATTTTGGTAAAAGAACATTGTTCTATATTTGGATAAAAAGTGCATACCACCTCTAGAATCATGGTGATGGGAGCAAAATGGTGTTGGGCTGAGGGACCACTAAATTTCAAGCTATTTTACGCATCAGGTAGGAAATTCTACAGACCACCTGCCTGTGACCTAAAAGTGAAGAGGTTGGGTCATGCAATGTGACAACTGTTAGGTTTGACATGGTTTTAAATAACGAGCCATTCATTACTGAAAAATCTTCTGTCTGTACAAAAGAAACGAAGCACTACAGTAATGTCTGCTTAAAGACCAACACACAGTTTGTCTGTAGTTTGTAAGTACAAAACAGCTAATCCAGCTGAAGTTATAAAGGAATATGATCTGTAACTTGCAAAAACTTATCAAACTTAATGCCTATTTCTTTTAAACTCAGGATTTACTGCATATAGCTTCGTTCTGTCCATCAGACTGAAGGCGTTTCTAAAATGAAAGGCTTGATATTTAAAGCCATATTGAACCTAACACTTCAATGAGCTGTGGGGAGAATGGCATTGAATGGCTGTTTACCTTTCCTTATTTCTGCCTCTAGGTTGTCACAACAGCTCAAGCTTTTCCCATAACTAGCTCCCAGAGCCGGAGTGAGTGTAATTTTCTTGCCGCTCTAAAGTTAAACCCAAGCTTTTGGCCCTTTCTCGTTCACAAAATGATGAACTGGACTGAAATGTTTGTAAAGTGCTTAATATGTATACCAGATACTTCACTTACTAAACAAAACGAGAGTGCCAAAGAAAAAAATGAGACCAGTGTCGCAAGTCTTGCGTCTCAAGTCTGAGGTGAGTCAGGAGTCAGATAAGTATGCGCCCGAGATGAATCGTACGTTAGCTAAACATGTCCAAGTCGAGTTTCAAGTCAGATCATGTGCAAGTCAATCCCTAACACGAGTCTCCATCTCTGGCTTCAGGTATGAAATTCTTCCCAAACTCCAGTTATTCCATAATTTCATTTAATTCTAACACTACCACCAACTGATCTACAAACTCTACACAGCAACAATAATTCTCTGAAAATACTCATCTCTGAATATTAATAATGCTAGACAGACATTAAAAGTACAATTTCAATGCTGTATCTTGACAACCAATGGCATCTAATAAAAGCTTGACCCTTACAAATGGGTTATGAAACATTTGTAAAGGGAGGGCGAGCCATTCACATTTCCTTTAATGGCAATCTTGGCTGAGGCTGATCGCTTACACTTTAGCGCGAGTCATGCAAATCATGGTTTTCCACTTTGCATCTGTGTTAACCAAAACCAAACCCAAACCCACATCCCACTTTGCTGGCATGCACAAGTTCAGCAACAGCTATATGAATGTACATTAAGTCTTTGTTTTGCAAAGGCACAAATGCCTCTGGCTCTGTTCCTTTCAGTGTCCACCCCTGTTCCGTGAGTATGTCACATTAGCTCTGTCCCTTGTCATGTTCAGCTGATAGCTCCTCCCTGTATTCACTGTTCTGACCTTTGGCTACTTGTCTGCAGGGGTGGGAAATACAGCAAAAATACTATATCACAATATTTGAGATGTTTTCACTACACACAAAAGTATCACGATACTTTGACACACAGGTACAATGTACTCACAGTGCCACAGCTATTAAAAACTATTAAAACGACTTTATTCAACAATTTTATTTTACATACTGAGCTGCACTAAATCCAGTTGAACAGTCCAGTGTTGTTGAGTACTTGTCTTGGTTTGCTTCGTTAGTCTCCCTGGTCACTCCTAGCATTTGCTCCTGCTCTTGTACTAATCAGTATTGTCTGTTTTTTCTTCATTATTGACATCAATGTGATTTATTTCCTGCTTACTTATGCACTTTACTATGGACTTCAATAAATCTAACTCGCACATGCATACTGGCTCCACATCTTTCACCTTACAGCAACATCTTGTCAAGAGAGAAAGCTTTGGTTTCAGAGCTGCCATGTAATGCGGTCTTAGGTTTCAGAGATGTCATCTAAGTCATTGTAATTCTGATACCAGCCCCAACTTAATCGCATCACATGCTATGACTGGAGAAGAGAGTACCATATAGTAAGCCCTCACGTTAGACTGTGTAAACCACCCACCTCCAGCTCTCCATTCTCGGCTGCATCATGGAGGGGGGTCCCGCCCCAGCCATCCATCACAATCTCCCCACCATGGAGAAGGAGCCAGCTGAGGACCTTGGCATGACCACGGCTGGCGGCAAAGTGCATGGCAGTGGCACCATCGTTGTCTCGGTCAGACAAGCTGATGTCTGTGAAGCTCATCTGCACAGAGATAAAGCAGGTGCAAGTGAAGGCCATGCATGAAGCAGTGGGAGGGAATGAGTGGCCCAGAGGGGCAAGGACACTTTTTTATAGGACATGTACAGCAGAGATGGTGAAGGGCCTTTATAACTTTTAGTATAGAACTACACACACTATTTGAGCTTGTCCAAGTCATTGTGAGAAGTGGAAAAAATCTATTCAAGAGTCAATTCAAATACATGTGACAAACTCTCTCCAACCTTAATCCTAACTTTATCCCTAACCCCTTAAATTCTACATTATTCAATGTTGTGCATTTTAAGACTATTTTCACTATCATAATGTCATATATACACTGTTCAGTACATTAATGTGAAACTAATCTCTGTGTTACATGCTTATGAGAATAAAAAATTGAACCTTGGATCTACATACACAGCCTTTGGTTTTAAGGGGGTTAACTGCAAACTAGAGCTGGGCGATGTGGCCAAAAATGTTATTACGATTAACAAAATTCATATCATTCGATATCGATATACATAGTGATAAATGTCAAATCATTATTTCTTTCAAGTTTGAAGGCTGATTTTTGCTCCTGGGTGCTTAATTACTGTCTTAAACTATCCTTTATGGTCAGAACACGACACTCACTCACCAAACAGTGGAACATTTCACCAATCTGTCATGGGACATGGGAGAAAGTCTCTGGTTGGCTGTTTTTACCAGCTGGAAAAGCACGGCCGCAGTTTTTGTAATAGTCATAATTTAACAAAGAAAACTAATCCAATTCTTAGCTGTCTGGTGACAAATGCTTGGCTATCCTGTTACAAATGCTAAACAAGTGGCCAACAACAGTGTTAAACTGTTTAGTTTCTCAACCATGTCAACGTTAGTAAGAACAGCAAACATTACTGCCATCACTCCTACCACATCCATGTCGGAGCATATCACAGTATTCAAACATCAGTTTGCAGACGCCTGGGCTTCTCTATCTATTGTAATAGTTTAAGGGGTGAACCGCAATATATCCGACGCCCGCTGTGTAAACGCATTAACTGCAGTGTGACTCGTTCACATCAGCCAAACAGAGTTCTCCTTTTACGTGTGTTTAAACTGAAAGCGGTGCTTTTGTGTCGTGTTTGATCTACAGTATCATCAATTCGCCGTGCTGTTCAAGAAACAGAGCGCTGCTTCAAGTTAGCCAGCTGCTAAAAACAGCTAGCCTGGAAAGAGAGCGGTCTCCTGCTCTCCAACGCCTCACAGCTTCTTCAGTTTACTTTCCTTTAAATCAGGGCTGTAACTAACATGAACCCACTTCTTTCACTTCCGTTGTTTGGGAATGCACTATTACAATAATATGACTTATGAATAGGAGCAGACATGATTTAACGCTGCTAAAGCTTGTTAGGATGTACTGAATGAGGTGAGTTCGGTGTAGGTTACAGGAGAACGGATCGCCGGTCGCTCCACTCAAACAGGATATGTATAACTCCTATATATAATGTATATAAATATTTACATATTTAAATGTCATTTATTTGTAAAATGTGTTTATTTTGAAGTTTCTAGGCTTAATTTTTCCTATAAACATCACTGACCCTTAAACATCATTGAGAGCTATTTATTTATTTGACCTTTTTAAATTGTTAAATGTTAAAAAGCTACTTTTTTGCAGTATTTACTGCCTAAAGCTCAAAACACTTTAGTTCTTGTAATGTTCTTATACTCATTTAATATACATTGTGAGTAAAAGTTGCAATCCACATCAAATGTATGGTAAATAAATATTGACCCACAACGTCAGCTATTGGTGTCCTTGAGTTGTAACGGCCCTGGGAAAAAAAAACAGTGCTCAACCCCAAGTGTGAAGCACTTTGAATTGCTGCTGTGTATGAAAGGTGCAGTACAAATAAACTTGCCTTGGCACAGCATGCATAAAAACAATATCCATACTATGTAAAAATTTGCAAATCCCTCTAAGTTCCTGTAACCTTTGTCACTCACCAGCCAAACAATGACAGTGTTATGTCCCATCTGGGCGGCAGCATGAAGAGGTGTCATCCCATCATTGGCTCTAATACTTGGCTCTGCCCCGCAGTCCTTCACCAGGTATTGGACGACCTCCAGGTGGCCTTCCTGACATGCAAGGTATAGAGGTGTGGCACCATTCTTAGTTTGGAAGTTGACAAGACTGGAAAACAACAAATCAAAAAAAATAATCAAGGTGACATTCAGCGGAGAGTTACACTAAGCATGAAGAGTAAATTACAAAAGACAAAACATAAGTAAACATCACATTGCCTGCATACTGTAATTCCAGGTTGGTTATTTTCCTCTAGTAAACTAAACTATCATAGAAATAATTTGCTACAATTTACAGTACTATCTTTCAGTCTCAGAATTCATACAGAATCCAGGTGACAGTGCGTAACTCAGGGTGATTGACATAACTGAGAGCATGTTATGTTTGTGTACAACAGAACTGTGAAATTCATTAACCTACTAAAGTAATATCATTTAGAAAGTTCTGAGAAATTCTCATAGCAAGACCCCAGCACCCAGGCTGCATGATGCCATAAATCACTGCTCGTAAGGACCTATGAAGATGAAGCTACCCCTCATCCTGCACTCTGATTGGGAGACAATGAAGGGGGTATGCCCTCTGCATGATCCTGGGGGGGGGGGGGGGGGGGGGGGGGGGGGGGCGGGGGGTCTTCCAATACGAATGTAGCCATCCCAGCTCCTCCCCACACCACAGCAGGAGGTCAGGGAGTGAGCAAGAGCCTCCCCTCTAAATCCCATAAGGAGTGGCTTTATTTGGACACAGACTGACAAGTTAGCAATGAGTGCAGTAAGAGGATTAGAGGTGCTCCATTGGTTTCAGTGTTACTCACGGCTAAACAAGTGGCAGACATGAAACAAATGGGAAGACAGAAAGGGGGGACAAGGACAGGAGGGAAGAGGTGGTTTTCCCTTGAGACTCATTTCCAACTTTCTCTACTCCTTCCACACACATGCACACACACAAGCACACAGGCATTCTCCATCCCATTCACACATCCACAGGACTAAATGAGCAGGTCTCACTAAAAAACCTAATACTGAAGAAATAACTAGTTTATTCACATTTATTTATTACAATTTCATCCGGTTTTGACAGTCTACCCGTATTATTATCTGTGATAAAAGTACTATTTTTTGCACAATAAATGTATCAATGTGCTGAGCAACAGTTGCTAAGCAATGACTCACTTTATGCTGCAGCTAAATAATAAATAACTATTTTTTTTCTCTTTAGCACAAAACAAACAAAACAGTTCACCTCCAGCCCATTTACTCAGATTCTAAAGCAGAGTCAGCCAGCGGGCCTACACTAAATTCTGAAACTGTCGCTGCCCCTAAGCAAGCTTTTTGGTTGACAAGACTGTCTGGAACAAACGGACATTCAAGTTAGTCTAGCAAATATTGCATAAGCTGAGCTGAACCTGATATTGCCACAGTTGTAGAACAGATGGTGGGCCTTACAGAATCAGAAGTTATTTTGCACAGTGTTAAACACGTATCTTTACAAACCTTTACTTACTCATTGCTGGCTCTTAAAGAAAGACCATAAGAACTACATTTTTGGCAGTAGAAATTTTCAATATTAAAAATATTTGACACAGTGTTTGGGACTTGTTTGATTTATTATTTACTTTGCAGAACTGTAGAACGATTATAATGCATTGTTTAATTATCCCACTCTACAGACAAGGTTAAACTGATGATAAATGAATGTGGCTTATATAAGGGTGGGTAATATAACACCATAATTACTGGATACCTGGATGCATTTTCACAGTACACAATACATACAATGATAATAGGTTTTAGGTTTGTGAATAAATCGGAAGAGACAAAATGAACCAGCAAGACAGAAGTCCACATTGAAAAAAAGATTCTGAGAAATGGCATAATGATCACTGGCTCTGCTTTGCATGATATATGTAGTTTTCACTTTTCTAGAAGTTCTATACCCATGTTATAGTGAAAATATTATTATTATTATTATTATTAAGTTTAATTTATGTAGCACTTTTCTTATAACCAATGAAATGTTTTGTGAAATAATTTATCTTGAAAAGGACAAATACTGTAATAATGCCCACACCTAGACTAAAGAACAAGTTTAAAAATACACACATACACATCCGGCCAGGAGTGAAGACTGTTCCAAATGAAAACAAAGAGATGTTGAATATTTCAAACAGGAAGAAGGTTTATTCAGGGGCTCTGTCATTAGGAAGTGGTCAGACAAGTGAATTATTGATGAGTGTAACCCAACAGGCTTTGTACCAGGCTAGAAGAGAAAGCAGCTCATGACCAGAACCACTCATACGCGCACACACACACACACACACACACACACACACACACACACACACACACACACACACACAGATTCAAAAGAAAAGACAAGTAAAGAGAATGACTGCGTAAAAAGAAACCCTGTCTCATTCGTAACACTTGGCAGTTTTGAGTTAGATACCATCAGAATTTTTGTGCAACTGAAGAGAATCACCCTGACTCTTTTTCAAAAACCCCTCATCCATGTCTAGGTCAGTTAATATTATGTATATCATTATTTAAAAAAAAATCAAGACGTAGATGAAAGCTGTTGAGCTGCACTGGTTAAATGCAATCTGCGCTGCAGGTAGATATCATGCCTGAACAAAAAGTGGTCTCCATGGCATGGTGTAGATTTAAGGACATTCTCAGACCACAACATCAGGTCTCAAATGGAGAAAAGAGAAAAAAAAGCAGGAAAATGGCTTTGTCACTTGGAAAAAACGAATGAGTAAAATCATGTCTCAGCTCTCATTCATCAGGGGAAACAAGACATTCAAACGGCCTCAGGTGAAACTGCCTGAGTTTCAACTCTCATACTATCACTGGGCCAGGGACTGTGTTGCTATTATTAACATTATTATTATTATTATTATCATCATTATTTATTTATTTATTTATTTATTTTATTACATTAATGTCAACCCCTGAATGCCAAAGCACCCCACATGGTTTAACCACTTTCCACAGTTAATAATAATATTATAATAATAACTCCCTGAGAAACAGGTCTCTGACACCAGCACAGGCCTCGGTTTAGAGATTGTCATGAGTCCTGCCTGATATGTGTCCATTTGTCTAGATGGCTCTTCCTGTGTGAATAATTTAGGCTTGGGTGAAAAAGTTTGTCTCCTCTGTAACATAAGCAGCAGCACGAGGATGAATAGGTGAAGAAACTGAAGGTACTTCAGCCAACAAAATCCCACTTGACCTTTTGTTTAAATGACAGTCGCTTTGACTTTATAAAATGTCACCATCATGCTTTCAGCACAGATATGTTTGATGCCTGCGGAGAGAGAGAAAGCGAGGATATTTCACCAGGGTTTCAATCTGCTAAAGCGGACTGCAATGAAACTGAGACTAATAAGACTGAAAATTACTGCTTTCTTTGCTAACTCGCAAAACCTGACAATGATGAGCTGTCTTGATAACAAGAACAGACAGTCTATTACTGCAATACCCATTGGTCCTAATCACAATGCCTCTTTTATCCATTAGGTCCCGAAATAAAGTATTTTCAGGAAAAAAAAAATTAAAAGGTTTTATCGAAACAGCCTGACGGCCAGACTCAAGATGTTCACAAAGGTAATAAGCCATAAGAGGTTGTGAGAACCAGTTTGTACTTTGTTTGAGTAATGTTAACTAGCTTCTACTAGCTTTTAGTTAATAAAGTTAAAATGCCCGATTGTTGTGATTTATCCATCCATCCATCTATCCATTTTCTAAGCCGCTTCTCCGTCAGGGTCGCGGTGGGGTGCTGGAGCCTATCCCAGCGGTCATCAATGTTGTGATTTAGCAAAAAAAACAAAAAAAAAACCAACCCAAATCGATAATTTCAGATGAATCTACATTGGTGATTTTACTCATCATACGGCTACAGTTTTTGGCAGATACATCTTTTGGCTGGTACATCACTTGGCTAAATGGGACCCTGCCAAAGCTAGCATAATGCTTCAAGTCATTTTTCAATAATTATTATAATTTTTATTAATCTGACTCAATGGAATTAGAATCACTACATTAAATTGAACAGACTGAATGTATGGGTGTTTAGTTAGATTGATGGTAAACTGTAAATGGAACTCAAAGGCTTTGAATGTTTTCGTGTCTGAAAGCCTGACCTCCCCCTTTTGACCCATGCAGGTTCTAAGCCCAGCCAAAGCCCTTAATCTGCACTAATTGATTGCATAACTCCCCAACCTCCATGTGGTGTTTTATGTCTCGGGTGAGTTTTATGGCCATGCTCCTCATGTTGTGTATATGCCATTAGTTTTATCAGCGGAGAGCCACAACATGTTGCCCACAGCCTGCGACAGCAGGATACATGTGAACAATAGCCCAATCCAAACCACTCTCATAAATCGCTGTGTCACTGTCCAAGTGCTTTATCTACATCTGTCGCCGGTCTCATTGCCCCTTTCACAAAAGGACACTGATATCCTAATGAAGGACACATTCCACACCATTGAACAGTTGGCGGGAATGCCACTTGGTAATAGCCAGCATGTCTGGCCACCCTGAACAGATAGCGAAGAAGCAAGATGGGACAAATCAGCCTTTTGACAAATTATAATTTGACGGTATAGTACTGTTCATTTATCTATGTTCTGACTCAACTGGAATAGCATTTGTTCATTTTGCTTGCCACTTGGTTAAAACAAATGTTTCAGTTATACATGGGGGCTGTATAAATGTAATCCATTTATGTAATAATGACTGCATCACCAGTGCAACACTGACCTGTGTGAGGTTTAGGGCAACATCATCAATTTGAAACAGGCTAGCTTATAAGTCGGCATGTTATCTAAAAATAGTTAGCACTTCTATATCATTTCTAATTTAAAAATCTGAATTATCTTTTATATCGCATTTTCAACCACATAAAGTATGTCGGCATTCATTCAATTCCATTCACCTAAAGTAAATTAAGAGAATTTGTGCAGTAAAGTTAGCATTACAGTCAGTAGCAGAGAGAAAAAACACAGGTATCATCTTATCAAACCTCTCTCTCTCTGTGAAACTGACTACTAGTGCTGAAAGACCAGCATGCTTCTTAAACATGATCCCCAACTTCCCAGTGTTTCTTTAGTTCTCTCTAATTCTCTCTGTTCTTCTACCAAAACTGTGATTATCATCTTTTACACAACGCCTTCAGGTTACTTTTCCATCATCAATGAAAATGTCCTTTCCCCAGGCCTTACAATGCATCATAAAACTGCTGCCTGTCAAAAACTAATATTACATTCAAGGTACTTCTTGCATTATTATAGGTGCCATTTCATCCCTAGTAGACCACATATCACAGCTGGGTGATTATCTTTCTCAACTCCCATAAAAAAGTAATCAAGCATTTTTTCCTTTTTTGCCAAAGCAAAGCAATCAGCAGTAAAATGAATAAAGCATCATGTGGGAAAAAAAGCAAATACATACACAAAATCATATCACAAAATCCTAAAAAACAGTACACTGTCCTACGCTGTTACCTCAGTTGCACCACCTTAATCATCTTAGTCTCAATGGAGTTGAGTGGTGTCACCAACTGAAACTCAAAGCCAAAACATGACACTATAGCAGTGAACCATGTATTAAAAAAACCTCTAATGAGGGTCATTAGGCCATGTAACAACAAGTGACAGTCAAAATCAACAATGTGCCATATTTCAACAAAGCAATGCTGAGTCTGCCATGAGACTCTTATCTCCTTCCTCCAAAAACAACCCTATCAACACAATGCAGAGGTCCAGCAGAAAGCAGGCCTCTATTCAACAGTATTTGTTTACCTCATTAGACTAGCGGTCGCCATGGTGACCACAGCACACAATACTAAATGGGACCAGGCTATCGAGCACAAGCACAGCTTTCTTCCTTATTAAAGTTTCAGGAGTCTTGCATCTGTCTAACTTCAGAGTAAGCAAGGGATCACCCACAGAGAGGGTTTAGTACAGGGGTTTGTGTGCTTAGGGAGGTATATATATATATATATATATATATATAAAAAAAACTCCATACCAAATCTTCACAGTACACTATGCAAGAAAAGCCCAAACTCATTGTCAGCAGTAGGGGCCACTTCAAACATGTTCATCAAAGGTCTCCCTACCAAATCATACAGATTGGTACTAAAAGAAAGTAGAAACAAAGATTTTCATGGTTCTGTTTAATACTTCGCATTATAATCTTGTGTATAACATAAACACTCACTGAGCATTTTATTAGGAACACTACACTAATACTAGGTAGGACCTCCCTTAGATCTCCTTAGCTCCTGCAGACTTTTCAGCCGCACATTCATGCTACGCATCTCCTGTTGTACCACATCCCAAAGGTGTTCTATTGGATTCAGATCCACTGACTGGGCACTGAAGAACACTGAACCCGTCATCATGTTCACAAAACCAGTTTGAGACCATGTCTGCTTTGTGACATGGTGAATTATCAGGCTGGGTAAATCAAACCATGGTTGTGACAGTGGACGTGACCAACGCTTGGAACTGCTTACCCGTTTCTACATGATTTTATGCACTGCTGCCAAACGACTGGCTAAATTGAGTACAGGTGTATCTAACAAAGTAAGTGTAAATGAGTATTATACACCCATTGTCCCAATTTGTTCAAACTTTAGCATAAGATTGCTTATCCTGTGAAAATTCTTGCAGCAGACTACAGCGACTGTAATATTTTATACATTTTTTATCAAAATCATGTAGAAATTCCTGTAGTATTACTACATACACCTACATTACTATATTACTATATACACCTACAGTCTTGGCCTAAAACGTACCCATGCTGTTGGTTAAACCTATTAGCCAAGTACACTCAAGGTGCAAGGGCGACTGACCTCAATTCCAGTAAAGTTCAAATTTAGTTCAGTGAAAGGACAAAAAGTCATAATTTATGCAAAAATACAAGATGTTTAAGATATCACAAGTGGCCAGCGCAGGGTTCTCCTTTTACAGCTGTAGTCAATCAGCAGCCTGTCCATGTTGCCCACCTTCTCTCTCTCTCTCTCTCACACACACACACACACACACACACACACACACACACACACACACACACACACACACACACACACTAACAGCAGGACACAGTACCTCCACACTTTTATTCCCTTTTATTATTCCAAAGGCCATTGAATCTGGGGTTGAAGTAATAATTAATCACAATTTTTTCTCGTAGTAAACACTGAAAATAGGTCCTACAGACACGAACACCACACAAGGGTTTAAAGTGTGAACATTATTTGTAACATGGAGCTAAATGCTTTATCACTGCCGCCCAGTTCATAGTAAAATACATTTAGCTACACTGAGTTCACTAGTGTAGACAGTTTGTTTCAATGTGAAGTCCAGGCTGTAAGTGATGTCATTGGATTTATACCAATGAAATAGAATTTAAAAAAAAAAAATCAAAACAAGAGAGAGATAGCAAAAACAGTAAGTGTGTCCAGTTTGGTACATTCTAAAAAAAGTGCTCAGAAACACCAACAGGCCAGGAAAAATCACAAAAACTGGGCTAGATGACAGAACAATTATTACCCTGGTGCGGAAAAACTCCTTCAAGGTAAAACACCAGAAGAACAAGCAGGAACAGAAGACAGTAAAAGCCGCACCAGGGAAGAAACCCAGCCATCTAGTGATGTATATGGGTTATAAACTTCAGGCAGCAAAAGATTTGCAATTACTTAAAAAGACAATTTGATTTATTCTCATGTTACTTTGTCCAAGTAAAAATTGGGATGCGTGAAAACGCCATTAATTCCGACACTGTTCATCACTCACCATTTAATTTTAACTCTAAAATGCTGCGGTTCAGCTGGGCAACATTAAAAATGTGTAATGTCACGTTACTTCTAGACATTTTCATGATACACAATGTGTCACACCATTTATTTGATTTGAAGTAGAAAATATAGTGTCACATTTAAAACCTATGCATAAAACAATTTGAACATTTTCACAAAATCCAGTGAAACAGGACTAGTTATGCCTTTTTCAAATATGTAGTTGGATGATTGTTAAGTACTGACAATATTCACAATATGCTTAAAAAACTTACTGTGACATACTGTGATGTAATAACAACGACAGACATTGCCATATGGCCCAGTCTTATTCTGCACTTACAGATATAATTATAACAACTTTGTCGACGTCCAAATATTTATGTACCTGACTGTAGATATATGGACAGTACATAACTTCTTCTTTTGGTTGAGAGTGTAAAGGAGAGTGAACGTAAAGGAAGGACTATCCAAGGTGACTGAAAAGTAAAACATTGCCAACACACTGCCCAAATCAGACCATCATATCATTGTTATTGCTTAATATACACTAAATTATTAAAGTTTAGCTTCCTTTAGGTGTTTGGGAGAAGAAACCGAGTAAAACTGCACGCAACTTTGAGAACTGGTTTGAAAACCTTGATGCAGCACATTTGAGATATATACACACACACTTTATGAATGGAGATGCAATCAGACTGTTAAATAAACAGACTGCCACCTGTTGCAAATTACACAAAAGACTTGCCCACATTCATTAAGCATGTGCTTGTGCACTGGTGTGTGTAGAAATAACACAATAACAAGGCCAGGAGAGCCATCTCAGGGTTATCTCTATGGGACAGGGTCCCTACGCAACAGAGCTGATTAGCAACAGTACGCATGTGCGTGCATTTGTGTGTGCGTGTGAAGCAAACGACAGAGATAGAGAGACAGCTCATCGCTGAACTGCTGCTTTGCATTTCCTGAAACTGAGATGATAAATGCAACTAAAATAACTATAAAATATTTACTTCAGGCTGATTGACCATCCCGATGTTGATGTAGGGTGGAAAGAAGCATTTTTTTTATTGAAATCTACTGAAATATTTCAAATTCAATTTTCAAATCACAAGAGTTGCAGTTTTAAAGCTGCAGTATAGCTGCGCATGCTGAAATATGGTGTCCGTGTACTGCTGTGAGTCGCTTTGTAAAGCCTGAAATAATAATTTACAAGTTAGAGGTGTTGGATCAAGTTTGAGGTTTTCAGACTACGTCACAAGCAAAAGCTTGAAAAACGTTCTAGCTCAATGTTTGACCCTCAAATGTAAAATCAATATTATACTGATGAAGACACGTTGATAGTAGCAGAAAGTTAGCCTACACCCTCATAGGACATGTTCTGTTTTCACTGAAATCTCTTTACATACAATTTTACTGCACTTGCAGTCATCAAATTCATTCGCTCAAGCAATGGGTTCGAATCACAACCGACATTACAAAATGTCCTTCCACACTTTACATGCGATTAAGCCCATTTCACACCCGACGCGATAACCATGCCGCATGAGGCGGAGCGCAGTGTCGCACGCAATATGCTCCTATATTAATCAATGTAGCCTTTCACACTGGCCTCATGCTGAAACCCCTTGAGTCGGTTAATGTTGTGAACACACTGGCATCTCCTCTCCATATAGAGCTATACCACCTGGTGATATAGCTCTATATTAAACAATGTAGCCATTTATATTATATGAAAACGCAACACAAACAGCAACCACTCGCGCTTCATGACGCGTGCGTCACATCTGGCGAGAAATACCAAGCATCGCAGAATGATTCCGCATTAGCATGCACGCTGCATTGCATCTGGTGTGAAATGGGCTTTACACATTTACACCAGCTAGGTCTCCAAATCTTCTGAGCTTTGAATTCTAGCTTATATTGACAACACTGTCTTGAGTTTTATGTGGGGTAATATAACCTATCCTAATAACACAGAGCTTGTGAACTGCCTGTCAGATGAGTTAGACCAATCAAAAGCAACTAAATATCCATATGCTGTGATAATAGCAACACAACCACAGCTAACTGGCAGTCCGGATCATGTCCAGCATTTAAGCCTCAAGGCAGAAAAGGTGGATGTTCTGGTTTTCCCGGACAAAATAACAGGTCTAGAGCACAGTATAAATCACAGTCACAATACTGGTCATGAAGGTTGTAATTACGTATTTTCCTCAAATCATTCAGTTCTATGTTGAAACTCATGTTGAGATGCTTTAAAAACTCGTAAAGTATGGCCAACATCTTTTCCAATAATCCCCTTACCGCAAATCTAAGCAAAAACATACAGAAAACGTTTTTGCATCCTCCAACTTTACCCCTCTATTCACCATGACTCCTGTGTCTTCTAATCCTTTAATTGGGCATCTGACCTTAGTGGAGTTTCCTTCCCTCATACGGTCACTCTGCAGACTGCAAGTACACACTGATATGTGTTTTTTACTCATAACACAAGCAACACAATGTGTTTCATATTGTCATACAAACATGCTGATATAAAGAACTGAAACCTTCTAAGAATTCTTAGTTTGACACTATTTCTTCAATTTTTTAATTAATCATTTCCCAGGATATTTTGCTGAAGCCTCAGGTAGAAATACACCAGTACAGGAATTGTGGGCCAATAATGTGTTTTTCATGCACACGTTTCTGCCAATACCAAAAACGATAAATAAACATTTGTAAAATTTACACATTGGAATTAGATCAACTTAAATTATTATTACTGAAATGTAACTTTTATATCAATAGGGTTGCACGTGTGGTAAAAATATCTAGTTTGATATATCAGTTAATTAAGCAACACAAGAGGGAGTGTGTTACCGTGAAATAACATTACAGCTGTGATGGTATTCGTGACTACACAAGACCTTGAGTGTTCTACTGCTTCTATACAACAGTAAAATAAATAAAGTAATAAACTGAATCATTTGGCCATGAATGTGGCATTTAATGTTTTAACATTTGGAATTCCTTCCCAAATTATACTTCCTTAACAAGCAGCTTGCTGCTACGTCAGAGTAACGAACTCCGCTCACTCGTTCTCCAGTTCTTTACACTAAATTCTGAAACTGTCATTACAACTGAGCAAGCTGTGGCAGAAGAACACCTAAACAACCTGGAATTAGCCAGAAATGAACTGAATACCATTTTCCTAACATGTAGTCTCATCTTCAGAGCCTGACCAAATCAGACTAAGCCATAAAACTGCCACAATATCAAGTTTAGCTCAGTTTTGTCAATTTTTGCTAGATCAATATTAATGTTGTTTTGTTCCAGCCAGTCTGTAAAGCATCTTACAGCTCATTTTGTTTGGTGAATGGTACTGGGCTTATTTCTGGCTAATTCCAGGTTGTTTAGGTGTTGTTCTGTCACAGCTGCCAACTGAAAAGCTTGTTCAGTGTTAATGATGGTTTCGGAATTGAGTGTGGTCTCATCTTCAGAGTCTGACCAAATTGGCTGTAGGTCAAATGTGACATTAAAAGTATCCTGTTTGTGCACAAAGTAAGAAGTAAAAACATTCAAATGGCCACAGCATCTCCTATAGCTGTCAACTCAGCAGTGTGATACAATGTGAAAATGTGATGTTATGGTGAAATAATAGCACAGTTAGAACACTTAACAAATAATCAGCTTGCATGGCCAGAACTAACTGTTGCATAAATGTAAACATCTGTCCAACACTGATAAATAATTTTAGGTAAATATCTGCTGATACTGAAATTAATCCAATATCACCGTGCATTCCTAGCTTCAAGGGTAACTGATAACTACAGCTACAGTATATGACGATGTCACGATTGGCTCCTCCCACTCCTCCATGTGCTTTTTGTTTTGGTCTTGCATGTGTGTCTGTTTACATGTCCATGTGCTTCTTTGTTTGGTTTCCTCTCAGTCTGGCCCCCTTGTTTTCTTGAGTCTGCCCCTGATTTGTTCCACCTGTTTTCCACCTGTGTCTTGTGAACAATCGTTAACACTGCTGTACTTAAGCCCTGTTTTTCCTCTGTGTGTTTGCTGGTCTTTGTTGGATGTATGTATGTATTGGATATGTTGTTTGATAAGTACTGTTTGAATTGTTTTGTTTGGTGTTTCTTCTGGCCTCCGTTGTTTGTTTGATTCGGTTTCATTTTGCCGCTATGTCTGTCCCTCCTGTTTTACGTATTGGCTCTAAGACCCTGTACTGTCTTGACCCTGATTTCGGATTTGCCCATAATAAATCTCACTTGTCTCCGCACAATGCATCCGCCTCAACATCGCTCCCCATCGTTACAGACGACAAGTATGTGGACTCCTATACATCACACACAAATGAGCTTGTTGGACAACCGATTCCAAAACCATGGAGTTGGACCCTCTTTTGCAGTTAAGACAGCATTCAATCTTTTGGGAAGGCTTTCCACAAAAAAAAAGGCTTTTTTTTTGTTTGTGGGAATGTCAACATTCAGTCAAAAGAGCATCTGTGAGGTCAGATGCTGATGTTGGACAAAAAGGCCTGGCAATCGTTTTTCCAATTCATCTTAAAGATGTTCAGTGAGGTTGAGGTCAACCCATGTCTTTATGGAGCTCACTTCGTGTACAGAAGCCTTCCCTAAAATGTTGCCACAAAGTTGGAGGCGTATAAATGTCTACAATGTCTTTATATACTGTAGCACTAACATTACCCTTCACTGAAACTCAGTGGCCGAGCCCAAAAGCCGCAGACCATTACCCCTCCTCCACCAAACTTAACTGTTTGCACTATGCATTCTGGTGGGCAGTGTTCTCTTGGCATCTATCACATCTAGACTTATCCATCAGATTGCCAGATAGTGAAACATGATTCATCACTCCAGAGAACAGGTTTACACTGCTACATACACTCAGCAGCACAGTTTGCATGATCTGCTGTTTTGTGGTTGAGTTGTTGTTGCTCCTAGACACTTTCATTTCACGATAATAGTACTTACACTTGACTAGGGAAGATTTAGCAGGAACATTTTACAAAGTGACTTGTGGCAAAGGTGGCATTGCATGACAGTGCCATGTTGAAAGTCACTGAGCTCTGTGGGCCCAGACTTCTATTCCTCACTCTAATAACTACATAACCTAAATATTATTTTGATAATAGTCACAAAATAATTCATACTAGTTACTGAAACATAAGTCTTAAGCTTTATGCCTGAATAACGGACCTACACTTTGAGTTGTTAAGTAGCATACACTGCATGGATAGACACTGCTCACTTAAACGATGAAAAGCATAACAATCTTGTTATATAAATCCCAATGGGAACTTGTGAGATTATGTTGGTGAAATGCGTGGAGAAGAAAAGTCCTACCACTATGGATAGTATGTGGACAGCAGCTCATTTTGATCATTAAAAGGCTAATGTAAGACCTACAAAATATCAACAAGCACTCTTAGTTTCAATTCTAATAGTAATACCCATGCTCACAGTTTTTATTTCTTAGAAGTCTCTTTCAAATTGTGCCGAGCTTGAAGACACTGTCCCTTTTAGTCAGTCTTCTTTCAAACATGAAGGACAAAAACACCCAGAAAAATGTCAATATTTTAACACAGCATTATTTTTTTGTATCCTGTACTATATTTAATGAAGATAAAGTTAAGATAAAGTGGGTTGCTACCTGATGGTGATCAACTGCCTCTGCCTTAACAGATTTGAACTAGATTTTTGAAAAGAATCTTGATGTTGGTGGAACGTGACAAATGGTGAACCAAGACGGTCTTACTTTGGGCTGTGTCCCAACAGCAGTCTGAGAGAGGGCAAGTCCCCTTTAGCAGCAGCATAGTGAACAGGCAGAGCTCCTGTATCCGTGGCGATGCTGGGATTTCCGTCCCCACTCTTGAGTAACCAATCAGTGATCTCATGATGGCTGAAGCGGGAAGCCAGGTGCAGGACGGTGGCTCCTGAGCTGTCTTTATCCTGCAAACACAAGAGACATAATTGATTCCAGGTTGGCAAGACTTTAAATAACTTTCACTGGACTAATCTCTGAGACAGCTTACTCTGTGGCTGTTATTTACAAACAGAATAAATCTACAAACATTGTGCTCATGTACTCAGGAACTGTGTCCTGTGAAATAAAACCTTTTGAAATGGTAACTTCAATGTGTAAATCTCTGGAATGGCAACTTTAGCATGTAAACTGAAATATGAAGATATGAGGCTTTGATATGAATGAAGGCACATGATGTTAATGCAAGAAGCTGCACTATGTTAGAGGTACAACTCTAACAGGTCTCTTTTGTAAGAAGTATTTTAAGTAACTGAGAAACAAATTGGCTGATAAATGACACACACACACAAATGAAACACACAAATGAACTGTTGCATTAAAATACAAGTGCAAATTAATACAAATACAAATATTTACTTTATTTAGAAGCTAGCAGCCTCCTGCGTAATTCACAAGAATAGTGAAGAACCGAAAATACAGGATAGCTGTATTTAAAACTCAGTCTGTATTGAAGCGTCATCTGATGTTACTTATCTTTTCCTCTTTTGCTCACGTTCACTTTAAAGTACTGTTAACTAAGCATGCTTAAATGCATGAACAGGGCTGAAAATGATTAATTGGCAATCCAGCATGTGATATTTTTTGCAGTAATTCGGTCGGTACCTTATTTACAATGCCTTCATTTAACCTTCTAAAGTTTATGTTACATGCAACAAAGTGCAGCTTCCCACTTCCAACATCCAGAAGACAAAACCCGGGAGTAGTGAATGGGAGGAAGAGAATGAACATGAAAATAAAAGAGGGAGCTCTGGTTACATGTCCACTATGACAGTCGCCAGCCTTTACATTTTAGCCAAAAAGCCGCTGGGTATAATTGTATTTGTGTTGCACTATATGCTCACCAAGACTGACCCTGAGAATTAGTTGCTTTGATGAAAGCCGGATTCTTGTGTGCTTGCCTGTGTGCTTGTATGTGGGCTGAACATGCAGGATAGTACTGCACTGAAACCATAAACAGGAATTTAGAAACAGCAAAGCTGTGTCTGGTGTTGAATCACCAATACACACGATTGGTATTAGAGATGTTCTTGGAAAATAAAACACAGGTTTACAGGTGACTGTATTTATGTAATACGATTTTTCAATAATCCTGGCATTTGAAAATTCTTACCTTGCTAAAAATATCTTAAACCCTTAGAGGTATATAACAAATTAGAGTGGTTATATAACAAAAGTGTGGCGAAATCAATTTCTCACCAAGAGATCATTGAAAGAAGCAGAGAAATTGTGTTGAAGTTTGGACTCTAAACTTTTAGTTGCTACTATCTCTGAGAGATTGATCTTTGTTATATCAAAACCGCAGTTTTAGAGAATGCAATTGTTAAATTGCAAGTCCTGCATTTTTTTTTATATAGCCTTCATTAAAAACATTGTCTTAAGGTTTAAGTGGGGAAATCAAACCTAATATCACAAACCTTGCAAACGGTCTGTAGATAACGTGGACCAATTAGAGGCAACGAAACCTCCATGTGTTGTGACATGACAACCTCGACACAACTTCAGTCTGGTGCACTACATTCAGGGGAAAAGCCTCAAGCCACAATAGGTCGATTTTGTGGTCTTCTTGGCAAAAGAAAGGTCTGAACTTACGGCATTTGGCTGACGCTCTTATCCAGAGCGACTTACAATTAGATCATTTTTTACACAGGAAGGCAAAGGTGGTGTTAGGAGTCTTGCCCAAGGACTCTTATTGGTATAGTGTAGGGTACTTGCCCTGCTGGGGGATTGAACCCCAGTCTACAGCATAGAAGGCAAAGGTGTTAACCACTACACTAACCAACCACTACACTAACCAACTTCACTTAATAGTTGCAATATTAGCCAGAAAAATCGCAGTCAGATATTTTCTCCAAATGGTTCAGCCTCAGTTGATACTATATTTGTGTTTGTAAATAGAGGAGGTAGTATTTTTTATGATTTGAATCTGGTGAAATGTTATTTTTGTTTTACTGTAAATAGATAGGGCATTACTTCATTACAATCAAATAGTACTGATAAAAAGTCCTAATAGTAAGCTTTAAATATTGAAGGAATTTCTGAAATGTCTTCAGCTAAAGCCCAGAGTAATCCAACAATACAGGAACCTTGTAACTAGGCTAACTGCCTTTTTAGAATAATTCCTCCTGAACTGTCTTATCGACTTCTAACTTAGAACCTCAACATGAGATAAAATGCTGCCTGCCGTGAGGTTGAGGCATTCTTTAAGAGCTTTATGCATTTGCTCCCAAAAACACCTACTCTAAGATTACAGTGTCAGGTGGTAAGAGTGTGAAGTCTTCTGCCCTTCTACTTATCAAATACATTATGTTGAGTCTTATTTTGGGCTGTATATCAATAACGGCCTGAGAGAGCACAGGCCTGTAGCTCTGAGTAAAACAGTAACCAATCAGCGACCTCGTCTGCACTAAAGCAGGAAGCTGGTCAGAGAACAGTGTTTCATCAGAGGAATCATGCAAATGGACCAGCCTTTCTAAGATATGCAAATAAGTGGAAAGTCAAAAACAGCTCCCTTGTTGTTTTGTTGTGCATAAAGGAAGGAAAATGCATAAAACACTGGTCCAGCTCATTGGTATAGATAAGACATAATGCTGAGAGCTGGACAAAGCAGCTTCTCTGCTTGTGTGTGAATTGTGACCACGTTGCTGGACGCCTTTTGTCCTTTTCACTCTTAGCACGAGCGTACATTGTTCCTAATCCTTAAAAGAATGTCCACCAGAGTAGCCTATTTAACTTGCTTTCAGCCAGATCTACTTCAAAGCAATAACAATACATTATGTCTGGATTTCTTTCTGTTGCTTTTGTTCATTCTGCCAAAGAACAGGTAAAAAAGCCACAGGCTCGGTTTTGGATTACACACACTCAACGCCCCCTGTGTGCACACCATTTTCACACCTGCAGTGTTGAATTAACACCCCGGGTGGAAACAAATGAACCCTATACGAATAAATTCGACACTGGAGATTATGGTGTCTGAGACCAGTACAGATTATGGTTTAACCTGATTTGGCTCTCAGTTCTCAAGAGAACCATAACAATTCAACAGGTCAGCTGAAGGCTGTACTGGGCCTGGTAGAACTTGTTCCTTAGTGCTAGTGATCGGTGCACAAACCTTATCCTGAATGTTTGTTGGCCTTTCTACTTTTCTGAGTTATTAGTGTTATGAGACAAAAAAAAAAACTTCTGGTTTATTTTTATTTAAACGTCCACGCATTAAAACATGAAAAGCATCCCATTTTAATTATATTGATACTACTATGTTGCCTGAGTTGTAAACACCTGCAAACACACAAACTAATGTCTAAAGGAATGAACCTAAGGAATGAAAGTAGAGGGGAAATAAGTGTCATTTCTTAGTGTGACAAATTTTGAAAGCCAGCGCAAGTTCACTGCTGTCCAAGTTAAGTTGTCCAAATAGCTCAAACCGTGGCTAAAAATGATTTTCTGTGTATTTTTTACTGTTTATATTTTTTGTCACTGGTTACACAGAAACAATATGTACACGATGATTTTTTTTTTATTCTTCAGGAAAAATTTTAAATTCACAGGCCAAAGGCTTCAGCATTAAGGACTGCATCAACAAGGCTGAGCAAGTAAAACACCAAGTTCGGACAGTTGGTCAGGCAAGCTGACATTCAGTGAACAGCAAACTCAAAATTACTGTACATCACTTTCATAGGCAAATACCACCTCACTGTGGGAACATGGCCAAATCCAGTTGTGCATTGAGCTTTGTTTATCATTAATCATCTGTAGCATGGGGTGTAATTTAAACGTTGGTGGTGAGAGTGTGGCACGAAGCGCGTGAGAGACTGTTTCCTCGTGGGAAAACGTCTTTCCTTGTAAAATTAGTACAGAAGAGCTGAAGACTGTTTGAAATTGTAAAGCATAAGTGTATATCTGTCATGTCTGTTGCTTTGAGACAGCCTAAACTCAAGCCCAAGGTAGGGAAAGATTTAATGAGAACCCTGGGACACCGAAGTTTCAGACAAGACTTCAACTTAACTGAACTCTGAGCGTGCCGTGGACTACAACACACAAACCGCCTCTAGCCTTTAGAGAGGAAATAGTAGGCTACACACCCCAGAAGAGTTCAAGCACCTCAGCTGATGACAGTCTGATGACCCTAACCGAGTAAACCCTCTGACCATGGGCTGAAGGTTGAATGAGTGTGACATGGCCCATCCTGATAATAAGATGGGACTTAGACAGCATCAGCGTTAGGAGGCATTTGTTCCAATGTGGATGGACACACTGATGTGTCATCTTGCAAGTGACAGTGCATTATGAGTCTTAGCTGCAGGTTAAGCCAAAAGGCTTTGCAGTTAAGGCCTTGTATTGTATTTAAAAATCAAATTTACAGTCTTCTTCTGACCCCAAATGTTCAGTATCCAAAGTCTGTTTCTTTAGTCTCGTACCCAAACTACAGGGCTAAGTAATTAAAGCCCATGATGATCTCAAAAAGACCTGCTTATGTGATTTCAGTCAGGGCATGGCATATTGTTATCTGGAGAAAAGGAGAAAAGCATGTTGCTTAACTACTTTGAAACCTTTGTCAGTACTGTGTCCAATTTTACAGACAAGCGTATGTCACACACTCTCAAATAGATGGTTCTTCAAGGAAGGTAAAGACAACGGGTCTATAAAGCACCGCTCAGATTGATGGAGAATGGGGTCTTGGCATCATAACAGCAGGAGACCCCTTTTCAAAACGCGTCCATATAGAACCACACATTCCTCATCAATCTGAAGACTCATTTCACAATGCAGAGAGTCCTTTCCCACGCAAATGGTTCTTTCAGTGCTATACAGAACCATTGTCTTTACTAGATATGGAACCTATGAAGAACCGTCTCTTTAAGAGTGTACAGTGTTGGGAACCATAAGAAAGCCTATCTGAAATCATTGAACCCCTTCAGGAAGTTTGAGATAACTGAGTGTGAGACAGTTTGGGCCTCAATGCCGAGTGAACTGATCAGACTTCAGACTATGAGCTTTCTTTATTTTTCAGCTATACTGATCTCGTTAGTCTTCACGAGATAACTCACAAGGCGAAGGGCCTCACAAGCAGCTTTAAGGACCTACCGGCTGGTCAGCTAGAGCACCTCATACTCACCGAAGCTCGACAGCCTCCTTGCGTTAGGAGCCACTGAAGGCAGGCCAGGTTCCCCGTGGCGGCGGCGTCGTGAGCCGGAGTCGCGCCGTTGTTGGCCACGCTGTTCCCCGGCAAACCTGCTTCTTCCACAAGGAACCGGAGACAGGTTAACTTTCCCGCCCGAGCGGCGTGGTGCACCGGGGTAGCCCCGAGTACGTCCCTCACATCCTTGCCCAGTACTTTTTCCGTTAACTGCACCTTCAGCGTCTGAATGTCGCCTTGCCTGGCGGCGAGAAGAGTCCTCTCCGCCACCATGTCGATAGCCGCTCAACACCTCCGAAAACACGACTGTCTGTACACCATTAAGATGTAAAAACCGGTCTACCATTAACGGAATGTATCAGTGGGACGCGCGGCTCGAGGTTTTCCTCCTGAACATCGTGTTTAGTTTCTCCTCGCGGTCAGAAGTAAGCTAGCGTCTCGCTAGAGGTGCGGGGAGCTCGGTCATACCGGTCGGCGGCTCAGGCCGGTTACGCGGACTTTAAAACGACCCCCGATGACTTAACGGCAAAGACGCGACTGACAATTTCACAGCTTAGCCACCGAACGAGGGTTTGCTTACGGTCCATTTCGTCCCTTTTGTCCGGCACCGCGAGGCTCGGCGTGGTGTGAAGTTACCCGCTGGCCGCGGACCTTCCTCACCGGCTCACGTCACCTGCTGTCCGCGGACACCTGCTTCGGTGATTCGGGCCGGACTTTCTCCTCAACCCATGAAGCGCGTCCGCATTTTCGGGGACGGGAACTACTGTGAATAGTTTAGTGAATGATTTGGGCTCTTCAGTCGCTTCACAGCCTCAGCCACTTGTTGAATAATCCATGAAGAGGGGGAGGAGGAGAGAGAGAGAGAGAGAGAGAGAGAGAGAGAGAGAGAGAGCGCGCGCGCGCTGCTCGGGCTGCTCCGCTCGGCTCCACTCAGACCGGCTCAGACGTTAAAGGCGCAGCGCGCGGTAACCGAGTAAACCTGTCGGCTTCCAGCGGTGCCTCTGACGCGTAGCCCGACACGAACTGACGCCGAGTTATTGCAAGTTTTTCTCGAGATTTTGCCCGTTATAATGACCTCACTTACAGCAGCGCAACACTTTGATTACTTCAAAGCAATAATGCAGCAAAGTCTAAGGAAAGTGGTTGGTGAATCGTCTAGTTCGGCGCTTCAAAGCCAGGCGGTGATATTTCATATTCGGCCGTGTGTCGTACATCCGGGCTACAGCGGAGTATTAACACGATGACCCTTCAGGGCTCGGAGTGAAACAGACAGTACCGCACATCACCGACAGATGGCAGGCGAGCGTTACCTTAATTTATGAGCGCTGGAAACACATTTTAGAGCGTTTTATGGGTTTAAATGGCTGTTTTTGGATGTAGGAGCCATATAACTCACCGACGTTCCATTTTCTAGCCTTTCACAGACACTTCATTAGTGTTGATGACGTTACGTCATGCATAAATTCACAGCTTTTATGTCACGGATCATTATTATTTCAGACCAAATGGTCTCCAGTACAGAGAGGAACGGGACAAAGGTTCCACTGGAGTCCTACAGAGAACTCAGACCTCCAACTTGAGCTTTTTAACCACACACGTTTTTAAAGCCCGTGTTGTTTTTGGTCGCCGCGTCCGCGTCTGCCTGGATCACTGACAGCAGTGTTTCTATAGGATGAGTTTTATTTTGCTCTGCCCAAATTCTGCGCCACTCCCAGGGCCCCGTCTCTTGCTGGTCAGTGTGAGCAGGTTCTCCTTGGGCCCCCGAGTCGTAAGGGGCACCACGCGTATCATTATTTCTCTTTGCCTTCGTTTGTTGCTCATTTGTTGTTGTTTCATCACTTGTGAAACATGAAAACAGTTGTTTAAATATCGTTTTGTTCATCGGAGCGTTCAATCCGTTTAAAGTGCTTCTTCATTTTCACTCATACAGTGATGTGGTTGCTGTGACTGTTTACATGTGAACATCTGTATTAACGTCATTTTTACAGCTGTTCAGTTTCTAAGCTTTGTGCTCTCCAAAGCGCTGAGAACATCGCGCGCTCTCCATATGCCCCTCAGCCTGATTTTCCGCTCGAGCGCCCTTTCTGAGCTCGATTCCCAGGGGGGATTCAGCCTCGTGCCTGGCGCGTGCCAAGCTAACAGCCCGCCCCCTCCCCCTCGTCACCCGTTTAACCGATCCGCACGCGCCGGGCGTATGGAGGGGGGATTCCTCGGGGGCGGCGAGCAACAAGTCCCCGAGGACTGTGAGTGTGGGAAACGTGTGCGCTGAAGACGGGGGCGCAGCGGAGCCTGACTGCCGCTGGGGTGGCAATTCATCTCCCGCACATGCTCCGTTTCTACCATCGCTCAGTCTGGGAGCGCGGTGCCCAAATGGCCTTAGAGATGAATGATGCTCTGAGGTGAAAAATGTCAAATAACGCTTAATATTAATGTGTAAATAAGATCAAAAACACGTTCTGGAATTAATGAGGAACGGCCGGTCCTATTTTCAGTTTTCCTTCATCAGTGACCTGGTCAGCGCCGGAACAGCAGCTGCTGTTGACCGACTAACCCCCAGCTCGGCCGCTTGCTATTAAACTCCGTGTCACGGCGTAGACTGATTATCTTCTAACCGACGTGTTTGGATCCGTGCGACCCGGCTCGTGTGAGAGTTCCCAGGCGAGCGATGACGAGAGCCGCTAACTGTCTCTGTGCGCTGGGACAGCTCTCTTCCCACCCGCATTCCGACAAGCCCCGCCCTCCTGATTCACCATTGGCTAGCGGCTCTGACATACTGACATTCGGTCGGAGCCTCTGGCTTCGGTCGCCTGCGACTGTGAACTTATGGCCAATCCTGGCGCAGGAGGGCGGGGCTTGTCGCAAATACGGGTGGGAAAAAAAAAGCCCCGCGAGTCTCAATCGAGCGTCGTTCAAATCCTGGGAAACAAGCGGGGATATAAGTGGCACGCGTCAGGCGCGCGACAGTTATTCAAATCTCCCCTCCAATTATTCCCTTCAGGAAAGGCCAACCGAAGCGCCTATTGTACCAGCCATCTGGTGCTGAGCACGGGAGAAAGCAGAACAAAGCAGAGCTGAAGAGGTTTAGACGTCCCCGCACTGACGCAGAAAAGGCGGGAAAGAAAACAGGGTTTGAAAATACAGCCTGAGAAAGTAAAGCTGGGCTAACGGACACATAAGACCTGCCCAACCTGCAGGGTTAAGTAGGACTAGAAGTAGGACAGAACAGGTCGTAGTCGCCCGCTGCTCTGGGCAGAAGACTTAACAGAAAAAGGGGCGGAGGATGAATTTCGCTTTAAACTGTTTTTACGCTCGTTTATTTGTTTTTATGCTGGTTTTGAATTACTGGGCTAATCGCTCCTTTACACTTGCCCACAGCACTGCCGCTGCTTGGCCCATTTGCCCATCTGCCCCTCGCTCATTACCGCCATCCCTGCCGTTTCAGTGCACAGAGAGTCTAAAGAGGATATGGCAACATACGGGATGGCAGCAGGTTGTCTACAGGCTTCTGCAGTCCGTGCAGGTGGTTTATTCGGTTTGTGTACTGTGTGCTGTGTGTGCTGGTATGGCGAAGATACTTGTCTCTGTAAATTACACGCCCTTCTGAACCCAAAGGCCGTCACTGTTATGTTCAGCTGGCCGTATTCAGAATATTCAAAATTCTTCAAAGGCGTTCATTCTAGATCAGGTGAAATCAGACCACGCAGACCGCAGAGCAACATCGCTTTATTGTTCATGTGAGCGTGTGGTGTGTGTTCAAAGAAGACGCCACACGCAGAAAACGCAGAAAAGTCTTTATTTCTCTCTCTCTCTCTCACTCACACACACACACACACGCAATCATTCATCATTTAACCAATAACAGTTTATAGTCACGCTTCTTTATGTTAGAAGCCAAAGTACATCATTAATAAACCACATTAAACATCCACATTGTATTTAAAAAGTGGTGTGAAAAAGTTTACGCACCTGGTCATGCAAATGCTTTTGTTGATTTTCTGAGAATGAGTTAACCCGTTGACCTACAACTTAAACGATTTGAAATATGGATTTTCTGCACATTTTAGTGCGCAGTTCCTATTTTTAAATTATTATTATTATTTATTTATTTGGCACTGGGCCATAACTTTTGAATAGGCCCTTATATAGGCTTTATATATTTGGCCCGTACGTTGTATTCAGCCAGCAAACAGCATTTTCACTTATTAAACAGTGTTTAGTTTCTGAGCAGAACCTGCTGTATTTATATTTGTGCCACACTGTTAACATTCGTTACAGCTACCTTTCTTTGCATTCTGTGTAAAGCATTAACCCTTGAAGCATTCAGATCCCTCTCTTTCAATGAAGGCCTTTGTTCTCATGCTATCTGCTGCAATTCGGGTGTTGTCTTTTATTGTTCATGCTGTTGTTCAGGCTCAGCATCTGCATTTTCACTACTGGACATAGTGTTTCTTCCTCTGGGGAGACCAATTAGAAATACCTGAAACGGTCAAAAACATGCCATAGAAGATGATGGAAACCTTGACAGTCCATAATACGAACTGAATGCACACTCAAAAACAAAGGCGCTGAAAAGAGTTCTTTGGCTGATGAATCCTCTTTTAAGTCTATAAGGAATCTTTCGATTCACAGCTGTTTAAAGAATGATTTTTGTACAGTTTGTATTTGTGTGCAAATATGAACTGATTTGAAGTCTCGAAAACGTCCACATAATGTCAGGGTTTGGTACCAACTAAGGGCTTTTTCTAGAACCATCACTCCAAACTAAGAAACTGTTTAAGACCCTTTTTTTTGAAGAGTTTAGTGCAGTGTAGTGCTTTTAGACCACCAATCATCTTCCAACATCTAGATGAAAGTATGTCAGCTGCTATAACAGCCTATAAATATGCATGGCTTTCTTCGTTATTTGCTAAACCTGCATTTATTAAAGCAACAGGCTCAGGCACAAAGCCTAAAGCACACCTTTTCTTATCCGTACATAAACAAGCGTATAGTGGCTAAAAGGTCAGCATACATTTCCACGGGCCAAAAAATCAGCATGTCACATACACCCAAGAGAGAATTTGAGGCCTGAAACATTATTTTATAGGCCAGCACTGCTAGGTTGCTCATGTGATACCTTCTCAAAACCACAGGTGATTCCTTAAAGGCAAATTTCACTGATTTTTCTAAATGTCTGTGTAATTCAGTGGTTAAGATGTAATCAAAGGGGTTCAAATTGCTTTGCTGTGAATCAGTTTATTGTACTCAGATTTCCTTTACAGTGGTGGTGATAGGAACCAGGGATCACGATTTCTGCAATACAAATATAGCCGCTTCATTTGCTATCCAAAATCACCAGTGAACACACACGTCTTCTTAGTGTGTACATGTAACGTTGATGATGGTAAAATAGTGGTCAATCGGAAATTTTACCTCACAGCATCCTATAAGTGCCTCTTCACCAGTAATCTATGCTAAAATACTGTATATTTTCGTCCAAAAGCCGTTGTAAACCAATGTCTCAGGCATCAGGCGGAGGAAACGTTCTGTGAGGGAGCTTTTAGAAGTGCTAAACGTTTCAGACGTCTGGTTCCCATCACCACCACTCTGAACAATTCCGACTCTGTAAAGTTCTTAAGAATGAAGCACTTCGCACCAAACCACTCTGGATGACTTTGTTTACATCTTAGCCATTTAATCAGGCAGAAAATAGGTGGAATTATATGAGACACATCTGTATGTCCAGTTATGGACAGTGAGCTGGAACACAGAACAATAGGATACAACATGTGTTGAAACAATAGTGTGTTGCTAATTAACACAGTATTTCTGAAGATGTACTACTCTAAACCTCAACTCCTCACTGTCATAATCGTTTGATAATAACTCAAAATAGTTACTTAAGCCTTACAGTGAATAGTTGCGTTAGTGTACGCCTAGATTTTTAAGGGCTTATGCTATCCATTTCATTCTTTGCCTATGTTCTGCATTTAGTTCATGAGTTGCATGAACTGTAACTGTAGGTATTCTAACACAATAGCACAATTAAAATGTTTTGGAGACAAAATGAGTCTAATGAAGTGCAAAAATTCCTACATGTAGGCTACATTATTCAACACTATCATCTCTAAACCATCACTTTCTCCCAGGACTGAATGTCCTCTCCCCACATACCTACCAGAATTCTTGGCTGGGCAGGGCTGGGCTGGGCTGGGGTGGGCAGGCCTGGGCTCAGCTGGGCTAGGTTGGGCTGGGCTCGGCTGGGTGGGAACCCTTGTAGCTGAAGTTTCTCACACAACTGGCTCATTTCTTAAGACAACGAATCTCCTTGTGTAATAATTTAGCAAACAATTCATTGACAGTTAACAGTGAAACATTATCATTGTGTCCCATGAGGTTATAATGAGCCTGAGCCAACAACAAACCAATTAGGGCACTAATAAAGATCAGTGAACAGGGGTGATGGGTTTTGGTAACAATGGGCCTCATTCTCCAACCATTCTCTCAAGAAATTTCTTCTTAAACCCCACTTACACTGTCTTCTTGAAGATTCTGACACTCACCAATCTTGTTTCTTTACGTTTTGCTCTTATGTAAAAACAGAATCTGCGCACTCAGGAGCACAGATGTGTGAACCTTTCTGAGCTTTAAGAACACGTCGTGAATTTGACGTAGACCTTTACTTCGGACCTTTCCCAAAAAACGAATTCAGGAAGATATTGGGAATGAGGCCCAATGTTCACAGTGCTTTAAAAAGTGCATATAAGTCTATAAGCCATCAACATGATTTACATCAACCTTTAAATATAAGATCGTAGACTTCAACTACACTTTAAAAAAAGACAGTCATTTAAAAGGGCTTTAGTAAACGGAGTGGTTCTATGTAGAACCATGAGTTCTACATAGAACCATTTTAAGCTTAAATGGTTCTTTACATGATGGAATGGTTCTTCAGACTGATGGAGGATGTCAAGTTTGTAACAATAGCAGAACCCCTTTTTGTGCTGTATAGAACCAAACAGGTTCTGTATGGGGCCATACACATCACATTCTCCATCCATCTGAAGAACCATTTCACCATGCAAATGCTTCTAGAACTCACGGTCACTGAAGAACCCTTGAAGAACCGTCTTTTTAAGAGCGTGACAGTAAGTAAGTGTAAAGTGAACCTGCTGGGTGTGACGGGACTCACCGAGCACGAGCTCCTCTGTCCTTCTCCACCTTCCTGCAGTCCTCGCGCGGTCTGATAGGGGCCGCGTGGCACGGAGGGCAGGCGCGTGCGCTCGTATTGAGCGCCTTTTCGCTCGAGAGCGAATGAGGAGAGAGCACGCGCTTTGTGGGCGGGGAACATCTCCGCCCTCTCTAAACCAGCTCCATCAGAACCTGTGGGCTCCGCGTCTGATATGGTGTCATTAGAACACGCCACGGCAGCAGCGCGCAGCACGGCGACGTCTAACTGTAAGACGGTACGACGTTACCGAGGAACAGAAGCGGAGAGGATCATCGTCGATTTCCACTTTGCAGGAGAAGGCGAGACCTTCTGAACGTTCAGTGCAAGTTAACGTGAGGAGATTTTACTCCAAGCAGTTTCCCCGCAGCGTAAAGGGCAGCCGGTGTGTTCAAATGACGCACAAAAGCCCAGATCAATGAAAACTATGATGTCCCATCGTCCAATGTTTCTCTCTCACCCTAAAATGAGACTGGCCTATATTTCTCTTCCACACCTTTTAGTTGTGTCTTTTCCACGCGTGTGAAAAGCACGAGTTTGCTGTCTGCTCGTCTCTATAATTCATTCTAATTGAGAAGCCATCTGCTCTATTGTCCTCTCGGCTCGTGCCGTTCTCGTGCTCTCAATATCAGCGCGAGCGACCCTCAAGCCCCCCAGGGCCCCACCGACGAGTTTCAAAAAAAGCGCCCTTTGTGTCCGTCCTGCACGCGCTCTGGCGCGGACAGGGCTGCGTAACTAACCGTGGTGCGAGAGCGAATACGCGAGGCCAGCGAAGACAACTAACTCAGTACAACCAGCGCAACACAGCCCAACAGCTAAAGCTGAAACACGGCACAGCCACCGAGAGAAGCTGCGACTACAGCGGTCTGCTGAGTCCTCCTCTGCTCCTCTGCTCCTCTGCTGCTCCCCAGCTGCACGTATTGGTGAAGGTTCCAGCATTGCCCCACGTCACCGAGCGCGCAGCAAGAGGTGTTTGTGCGTAAAGTTACCTCGCCAGATGTTCACTCCATTTGGCTTGGTGTTTGGCGTGGCTTTTCTCTGCTTAATTAAAGGCAAATTTCCTTCACACCGTGTGATGCAACGCAGGAAAGCCTGCACTATTCGGAGACCCGCAGACAAAGGGCTTGGCTATCGGACGCGATTGAAAGCTTGATCCTCTCTCGGGCTTCGTTTGGGTCGCGCGACAAATCACCAAGACAGAAAAACAACAATAGCGCAGCTTAAGGCCTTTGGGATTGCATGGAATGACTGGTTGGAGGCGAAATTCTGAGTAATATTATTCTTAGTTTTATTATTAAAACAATTCATGAGTTCCAAAGCCTACACTGTTGTTAAGGTTCTGTCCTGGTGCAGGTTTCGTTCTTCAAGCTAGACACAATGTAAGTGTTCCCTCAGAGGTACAGCTGTGGTTCTAAGGTCCAATTGTGCACCTTAAATAAGGTTTTCTGAGGTGAAAGGGACGTATTTGCGCCTTTTCATAACCTCATGTTTTGAAACAGGGCAACAGAATAACAAGCCAGGGTGTGCGGAGTCAATACAACCCAGGGTTCTATATAGAACAATGTCATGCTTAAATGGTTCTACGCTTGGTGAAATGGCTCTATAGATTGATGTGAGATGTGTCGTGTAAGGCAAAGAGGGTTTTGCTGTCGGGAGCTTGACATCATCACACTAGAAGAACCCTTCTATAGAGGTTCTATAGAACCTCACACAACACATTCTCTATCAAGCTGAAGAACCATTTCACCATGTTAACAACCATCTACGCTTGAAATGGTTCAGTATAGAACTTATGGTTCTAAATAGAACCATTGCATTTACTAAAGGGCCCTTGAAGAACCTTCTTTTAAAGTGTATAGACAATTCTAACGATGCAGGGAAAATGAAAGTAAGAAATGCATTAAATGAGTCAGATTCTCAATTCAGCGTCATTTGTTAAGAATTTGACATCTTTAGCTCAGGGGATTTTCTGTAAAAATGTAAAACAGAGACATTTATTGGCGTCACTGCTTTTAATGACTTATTAAACTTGTGATTTTACAGGAACCCCCCCCCCACACACACACCCCACCCCCCGCCCCACACACAGGAGGGAAAAGGACGCCATGTCCCTCCATCACACCACATCACCTCTTTAAACTGTAACAGATGCTCAGCGAACAGTGTTAGTAGTTTGGGCTTGGGAAGCTCTCGAGCAAGTTTAGAGGGCTCATGTTATTGGAAAACTGGTAAACAGCTTCCCAAGCTTCCCAGTGCATATCAGTCCGTCTCCTTTCCCAGTGATTTGTTTAAAATGCTCTAATATTCTGGACATCTGTGCCTCCAGTTAAATGAATGCTGATAAAGTTATTCACAGTACCTGTACAAAAGTCCACTCTTCGTTTACCTCAGCCTAAACAGCCATTAAGTACGAGTAATTCGTTATTTTTATGCTTTATGATCAGATATAAGATAATCTACGTGCGCAAGGATGGAGAAACACAAATCAAAACAACTGACAAAAAGGCTTTCAAAACTGGAGTTTAAAAAATGATTAAAAAGGATGTGGAGAAAATGGGACTCCTAACAACCGTGAAAGACCTGGTAGACCACCAAAGACAGGGCTGGATTTAATGATTCTGAGGCTTCAGGCAGAAGACAGGAATGGGCCCCCTCCTAAATGACATTTTAAAAGTCTCCACTGTGAAAAGTCACACCTTGGCAAGAGAAATCATGTAATATCTAACTGTTATATGTAATTGTAAGAGGATCTATATCTAATTTCTGGCATTTCTGCTTCAGTAAAAGTGAAATGATCTCACACTGACAGATCTGCATGCAACCAGCAGAAGTATCTGCTAGTACAGTGAGATCATTTGAGTAAGGTAAGGTGAGGTGATAAAGTAGCAGGAAAGCAATGAGTAGAGAGATTCCCTTTTGCAGGAGGCTGTGTGGAATGAAGTCCCATTCCACTCTGAGAAAAGTAATTAGTCACTTGAACACATGAGTCTTTTTGAGTTGTTACCCCCAACACTACGGCTGTCTCTACTAACTTTAGCACTAGCATTGCGCATGATGTGCTGAGCCTGTGCGGCTTTCTGTTCTGACTGAAAAAATGAGGCTAGCCTCGGGAGAGCACCAACAAACATTTGCTTTCCTCCCACGTTTTGTGTTTCTTTGCTGCACTTGTATAACTTTATTAGAAGAACCCCCCCCCCAAAAAATATCAGTTAATATCACTTAATTGCCTGGGTCATACCAGCCTGTCTTTACGTAGCTGCGTCATCACGTAGCGAGATAGAATAGTTCATTATAAATATGACTGTTGAAAAGAGTCACTACAATGGCAAATAACAGCTATTTTTAAAATGTATGTATATGTATAGAAGGGCGGGCGGTGGAATCGCGCAGCCGGTGAATCAAACCCAGGTCTTTCTTGCTGTGAGGCACCAGCGCTACCCAAGAAGGACCTTTGTTCGATTCCCTGGCTGGGCGACCAGGGTCCTTTCTGTGTGGAGTTTGCATGTTCTCCCTGTGTCTGCGTGGGTTTCCTTCCACAGTCCAAAGACATACAGTTAGGCCAATTGACCATTATGCCCTTAAAATCCGAGGCTTATTACATATTAAGGCTTATTATTTAGTACAGGGGTGAGCAAACCAAAGGTTAAGAAGTGGCATTTTGTCCTTTCAACAAAAATCAACCCACCTTGGAAACCACAACATTTCATGTCCAGTTTGCCATCTTGACTGTAAATATGTCTCAGTAAGTGCTATTGTGCTTAACAAAAAATTAGACTTACTTTTCTCTGCTTTAAGCTTTAGCTGAGCTAAACCCACTTTTCACGCATCTCCAGCAGGAAACTTTTGTAAGCAAAGTAATTCAGAGGCGTCTAGAGAAACTTACAAGTCAGAATTGTTCACAGTTGGTGGTGATGGAAACCAGATCTCTAAAGAGGTAACGCCTCTAAAATCTGCCTCATTGAAAGTGATTCCATTAAATATAGATGAAGTTGCTGCCCAAAACTTCGTTTAACATCAGCTTTGAGCAAAGCTTTTGGCCTAAACATCGTTTTCTCGTAATCCACTCATGGTGGAGGCACACAGGAAGGGTAAAACTATCCCCAAAAGAAAGGTTATTTTTTCTAGATGTACCACTATTTTAACAGCATTACATACACACTTAACAAGATTCTTCCAGGGTTCTACAGTAAAGGGAATGGTTCTATTTAGAACAATGAGTACTATATAGAACCATTTCATGTTCAAATGGTTCTCTGCACGGTGAAACAGTTCTTCAGAGAACCATTGTCTTTACTAAAGAATCTGTGAAGAACCTTCTTCTTTTAAGAGAGTAAAAGAATTGTTTTTGGTGCTCATTAGAACCATTTTCAGAAAGGTTCTGTATAGAACCACATGCAACACACTTTCCATTTCTGAACAGGTTCTTTGAGGTGAAACGGGTCTGCAGATTGATGGATAATGGGGTTCTGGTGTCATGACAGTGCCAAGCTTGTAACAATAAGAGAACCCTTTTTAGTGCTGTAACAGAACCATTTTTCAAAAAGGTTCATGTACAGAACCATGCACATTATCCATCAACCTGCAGAACCATTTCACCAGGCAGAGCTCATGGCTCTATAAGGAGCCGTTCACATGAAGAACCATGTTTGTTAAGAGTGAAGACTATAAAACTGGTTTTTGGGTAGGAAATAAAATGGCTTTGTTTGTGTTGTAGGCAGTGTGACTCCTGGTTCCCATCACCGCCACTGTAAAGACATCTGAGCCAGTATGTTTCTCTACAGTGAGCCGCTTCACATCAAACCACTCTGAATGACTTTGTTTACATCTTATCAACTTAACGACGCAGAAATTGGCCCATGTTCTCATGTAAAGTGATGTTCCTTCATTCACGCTTGCAAGCTTCGCCTGGCTTTTTGTTCATGAATGCCTTTATAGTGCAGAGCGTTTGACATACGTGTCTTATTTATGTATTATTTAACGCACCATCCACTACGGCCTGATATCCCGTCTGAATGGACGCTGCATTGATAAAGAAAAGCTGAAAGGCCGAGCAAGCTCTAGCTGGGGGGTGGTGTCAAATTTCTCCATGTCCAGAAGACGATAACATGCAGCTACCCAAGCCAAAACGCGCGCAAAGTACGTGCCATAAAGCTGCGGTTGCTGGTTCAATAAATAATTGAAACTAACTGAAACGTGCGCCCAGTGAAAGATCAAGCGTCTTCAAGGAAATCTGAGTTGCATTTCGAGTGCACAGTAAACTGATTGTGACCAAAAAGGGGTTTGAACGGCAGGACTGCTCTGTTTCATTATTATGAGCGGAGCTGCTGTAATTCAACCTGCTTCAGCCTGATTCAGGTTCTGTCCTCGACAGAAACAACACAGCCTTGTTAAAGCGTGCACAGATGGGACACCCACGCCATAAATATGCACAAAGATGGTCCCAACCGAAATTATCCGGTCCAGCCCCCCCCCCCCCCCTTGAGTGGAACAAGGAGATGCTGCTGTCTAATGACTCCCCTGGTTAAAGGCATGACGCGTGCTCAGCGAGCACCGTCCACCTGAGGCTGCCCTAATACACACCTCCAACAACGCAAACGCTGGTTATGGATAAAACACGTATTAATGTATTAACATTCATATAAAACATGATTGCATTGCAAGCATGATCATATAAAATAGGCTGAGTGTGAGTCTAATAAGGGTCAGTGGCAGTTTCACATGCAATACAAATGAAGCCACATCCGCTGTAAACTAGAAGTTGACTTGCAAAGAGCTACTTCACAGGTTCAGGCTTAAATAACTGCATATGTGAGTTGCTTCTAATGTTCAGTGATCCACACTTCTTCAGCCAGCAAAGTTAAGCCAAACAGTCCAGTCATCTTAAATAGACTTAACTTTAATCAGCCTAGTTGGGTTCATCTCTCAATTCATTGCCACATAACGACAATAAAGTTGTTCACACATATCAATCAACGCAAAACACCACTATAATAACAAAATATGTAAAACCCAAACGTTAGATTGTTAGTAAAACATCACTACGCGAAGAGAACCGATGAATTTTTTTGGGAAAAAAAAGAGCTAATGGATTGAAACCAACAATACTGCTAAGAATGCTTGGAAGCTGTCGGAGCAAAATACTCTTTAGTCTGTAGAACGTATCCAGATGAACTGATCTTAGCCAGAGTTCTCCAACTAACTAATGCATTATGCGAGAAATAGTGTATTTTACTTGATAGACGTAAACCAAAAACAAAGATAAGTCACAGCTGCTCTTCATAAAAGTACCACTAGATAAACAAAGGGTGACGTAGACACAGGCGTGATTAAAAAAAATAGCTTTACAAAATTGTGATTATGAAAAAGTAGCCATCTAGACAAGCCAAGGCTCCGTGCGTAACCGCCCCTCCCCAACAATGGCTAATACGGCTTGGACGCTATTTTTGAAAAAATAGTACGCTATGAAAATGCTGGTGGGATGGATGTTGGTGGGACGGTCCGGACGCAGAAGAGGTTCCAAAAGAGTTTGGCGGGACAGATTTGTGGGGGTGGTGGTCTTGGTAACGGTGGCGCGCTTTGGTCAGGGTCACAGGCTTCCATCTGTTACGCATTCATGGCTCGTGCCGAGCGCGTGAGACCTGCGTCCATCAGACAAAAAAAAAGAAAATTACGAGGACTCCACGGCGAACCGCTTCATACGTGCCTTCAATGATTCTCCTCTGTTCCTACGCGCTTCAGAACTGAACAGAAGGAACGGAGCCAAGTGGAGGCGCGCCAAAAGCGCACAGACGCACAGGCAGAGCTCCTCAAACTCTAGTTATTATTCGTTTGCTTTGCATACATTGAGTACTGTGTTATGTTTTGGACCCTTCCCAGACCCCAACCCACCCCGCCAGCTCAGCCTAGCCCCCCCCTCCCCCCACAGTGTTCATAAGGAGCTGAACGTCATTACACAGCCTCGTTTGCATCATTGTTTTATTCAAAGTTTACGCATGTGTTAAGCCTTCTAGCGTGGCTTGGGTAGCTGCATGTTATCGTCTTCTGGACATGGAGAAATTTGACACCACCCCCCAGCTAGATCTTGCTCGGCCTTTCAGCTTTTCTTTATCAATGCAGCGTCCATTCAGACGGGATATCAGGCCGTAGTGGATGGTGCGTTAAATAATACATAAATAAGACACGTATGTCAAACGCTCTGCACTATAAAGGCATTCTTTTACTTTGTTTCCCTTTGAAATTACGTTTTTAATGTAAGATCTAGCTGTTCTAAGCATCTGCTCAAAGTGGAACAAACAAGAGCGTCTTAAAGGCTCATAGAACCTGAATCCACCCAGCTGTCACCAAACCCAAAACTAGGAAAACAAACCAAGGAAAAGTGAGAAAAACAACAGAATTGATTAATTTAACACAATTATAAGAACAGCCACTTTAAGCGCGGATTCAGACTGTAATTAGACGTTCTGATGGGTCTGGAAACAGACGCTTTCCAGCGGTGGTGATGATGTCTTCAGTGCAAATACAGACATTTTATTGTATTATTCTATTTCCTTTACCATCCAACACCACCAGCGACCCTGCACGCGTCCTCTGAGTCTAAAGTTGTTTCTGCAAGCGTTCTTTTGTAAAGAAAATGGTTCTGTATAGAACCATGAACACCCAAAGAACTTCACGGTTCTTCGCCCCGTGAAAGGGCTCCTCAGATTGATGGAGAACGTGCTGCAGATCGTTCTATCTAGAACGTTTTTCAAAAAGGGTTGTGTTTTTCGGTCCTATATACACTTTGAAAAAGGTGGTTCTGCGTGGAACCTTTCTTGTGAAGTAAAAATTCCATATAGCACCCAAAGTTATATTCGTCTTTTGCTTATCGTAACAGTAGAAGAACCTTTTTTTCGCTTCTATGAAGAACTGTCGAGCACATTCTCTACTAATTTGAGGAACTATTTCATGATGCAAAGAACCCTTTGATCATGGAGGAGGTTCGTTAAGGGTAGAAAGTTCTAGAAACATTTTCTTTGCTAAAAAATACTGAAGAAGCCTCTTGTTTAAGAGTGTAGAACCTTTTTTAATTAAGGCTCTATGGTGCTGTTTTGCCTCGCCAATGGCCCCCGTGCACCTCTCCGCCCTGAACAGATAATACACAGTGGTTTTAAATCAATATCTAATCCTAAAACTAGGTTTAGCTTTGAGTAGCATTAAACCGTTCATGACGTCTGGTTCAATTGTTTTTACTCTTTAATTTATTTTTAGCTGTAGTTTTATCGTGTTATTGCTTTTATTTGTTGCATTTTTATCATTTGTTTATTTAATTTTCTAGGTTACATTTTATAATCTAAATGTAGATCATTATTATTAATATTATTATTGTTATTGTTATTATTATTATTATTATTATTATTATTATTATTATTATTATTATTATTATGTGCGAAATAAATAGTTTCAAATATTCAGATATAAAAATAAAGAAACTCTGTTTTGCCTTTTAAAGTTGACTTCTTGTGCACCACAAGCCTTAAAACAAGCCCCTCGGACGCGGCGCGTGCCAGCAGTCCTGAATAAACTCAAACATCAGTCAACAGATGGTCGTTCGCTGCGGTGGGAATAGCCACGGTGGGTTTTATCACTGGTGGTCGGACTGCATGTATGAACTACTGTTCAAGCCTTGCGCTGGAGGAGGAGGAGGAGGAGGAGGAAGGGGGGGTGCAGGTAGCCAATCCTCGCTCTGGGGTTGGTTTGAACGCGGGTGGGGGAGGCAAAGCAACGCTCCTCTCCACGCCTGAGACCCTTATAAAAGACCCCGCGCGGACAGTCCGTCCACAAACCGCTCTGTGCATCTTCCAAGCGCACGTCCAGCAAAGGTCCAATCATGACTCCCAGCATTCTCAGCACCTCGCGCCCCTCATACAGCTGCCCAACGACGGTGGCCCAGAGAAAAGAGGCGAACGAACTGAGAAAGGTGAGGACCACCCCGATGCTCCATCCCTGGACCAGCGCACGAGTTCTCCTCGCAGCGCCGAGGCGGGTTCTGATCACTGTTGCTCTGTTTTGCAGACTCTCAAACCACTGATGGAGAAAAGGAGGCGCGCGCGCATCAACGACAGCCTCAACAAGCTGAAGGCGCTCATAGTCCCTCTCGTGGGCAAAGACGTAAGTAGACCCCTTATAGAAGGAGAAATACCTCTACGCTCTTCAAAAAGAAGGTTCTCTGAGCACCCATGGTTCCGTCTAGAGCCACTGTCTTTACCAAAGAACCTTAGAAGAACCATCTTTTAAAGAGCGTAGCCTACAGATTCCCAACATAGCAGGTGCTCGGATGCATGTAGTAAACGTCAATCTAACGTTTGGGATGGTTTCTCCATTTTCAGACCTCACGCTACTCGAAGCTCGAGAAAGCTGATGTTCTTGAAATGACCGTCAGGTTCCTCAGAGAACTTCCCTCCTCACCAGCAAAAGGTACATCCTCACCTTTAGTTGCATTTACTTCACTACGCGCCTCAGAACACCAGTGCATTCAGGCTAAACGTCGGCAAAACATCTAAACAGTCTCCCCTCCTTCCACAGACCAGCCAGACAGCTACAGAGAAGGCTATACAGCGTGTCTGCAGCGAGTCTCGGCGCTGCTCCCTCACACCGGCCTGGACCGGGAAGCAGGTCTCCGGGTGAATGAGTTCATGCAGCGGGCGATGCTCTCCGCCAGCCCGGCGTGCCAGCACTGCTGCGGCCGCAGCGCCTCTGTAGCCCCGCAGACCCAGCAGCGCCTCCGCAACCTCCAAGCTGCTAACGCCCCCCGCGTCCAGAGCACCTCCAGCCTCGCAACACCAGCGCCCAGCCGCCCTCAACCGGCAGCCCAGGCCCTCATTAACAACATGTGGAGACCTTGGTAGACCAGAGTAGCGCTGAGAGACTTGAATGAGCACGCGAGGCCCGTTAGAGGCGATGCTGAACAGAAATGAGCCGATGAGCACAGATCACGAAGCTGTACGGCGACTTAGTGCAGTCCTCTCCGGGGTTTCGAGGGAAATGGGTTGTAAACAGCACAACTGTAAACCCCAAGGGTTAAAATGTATTCGATGAGGTTTTGCACGATTGACTTTTGTATATTTGGTCTGTGCAAAGAAAGCGGTAAACACTGTGTGTTAAAGTTCAACTGCGAGGTGAATTGTGATGTGAAAGTCATTGTTGTGATTCGGGACAATAAATATTCACCGTGGAGATGTGGAAAACGGCTGAGCCTGGAGTTTTCTTTCCCCGAACCGCTCCCGCTCAAACAGCGGCGCAGTTAGCAGATACACGTGGCAAAGACTCAGAGAGAGACGAGGGCCGGCCGGTGCTGCGGCTCTGATACGGCGCTTTCATGATCCTATAATAACACGCAAAGAAAACGTGACGGAAAGACAAAAACACTGGGTGCTGTGACGTCACATCATCCATATAGACAGGCGGCTCAGTTTGCGCGGGAAAAGCCCCCCCCAACACACACACACACACACACACACACACACACACACACACACACACACACACACACACACTTTGGGGCTGCTTTTCTTGAAGCCCTCTATTCAAACACTCCACTGCATGCAGCTCACACAGGTTGATTCGTTTAAGCTGTGTAAGGTGCTGGGCTGACCTCTTCGTCCAAGAGACTACACTTGTAACTAAAGGTCCACGCCAGTGTTTTTGCTGTAAAGCCCCTGTCAGCATGATTTCAAATGCCTACTTTTAGTTTTACTGGTAATATGTCAATAAAACGCCTACCAGTACCCCGAGAGATACAGCCTGTGTAAATAGATGCAGCTTTAACGGTTGCGCTTCGGCCTTCCGCGGAGAAAAATAGTCCCCTGCACTCTGCTCTCTGAGTAAAAAGTGCTAAAAGGACTATTTCGTAATGAATCTGTCTTAATTACGCTTTTATTGCTTTCTAGTTTAATTAAAACTCATGTTATATGGGGTTTCCTTCTACACCATTCTACTGCAAGCACTCAAAAGGAGCTATGAGCTTGCAGGCAGTGTTAGCCTGCCTGCTTCATAACATGGCGGGCACTTGTTAGCCGAGGTTAGCTGGCTAGTTCATAAATAATCAGCTGGTTTTAAGGGTACTAGGAATTATCAAAAGTAATAATGTGATAATGTTCACAATAGGCAGAATGACTGAATCATTTTGCTTCACCTGCAGCAAAAATTCCTAGCAGATGCCGGCTAACAAACACATCTGAATGCCGCTAGTCAACTAGCGCATCACAAAACAGTGTCCTTTTCCAGTCTCTGTGAAACCCTAATGAACGAACAGCAGGGAATTCAGATTGACTTGTATTCACTTGAAAACAGGACAAAACGCAAAAATAATACATTTCCTAAGATAAAAGATACAATTATGTGCTATCATACACAGCAATTGTTGTTGTATTTTGTGCTGGCAGGCATTCACACTCTCTGATTACTCAGCCATGCTGGTCTAACATGTTCAGGATGCGGTTTGATGTTGTCAAGTAAGAAAAAAGCATGGGCAGCCTGAAAAAGATGTCACCTAGAAGGCAGCATATGTTATTCCAAAATGTTTATACCTTAACAGACCCTGGTTTTTTAACTTTATGCTGGTAACAAGCTGAATGGCCCATTTTGGTCTGAAGAACACAATGTCCATTATTTCCATAAAAAGAAAGGTTGACACATCACACTACAGTAAAAAATTGCACTGTGCATCAATCCTTTTCCTATGAGCATTGCCTTTGTGGAAGCAGCAGCAAATGGTGTTTCTTGACAACATTTTATTGAAGTGTATAGCCATGCTGATGCCCATAACAGCAGCATCGTGGTTTTTAATGCAGTGCTGTCTGAGGAATTAGAGTTTATGGGCATTTAGGTGTAGTTTTCAGCCTTTCCCTTTATATACAGAGATTTTTTCCTTTCCCTGTACCTTAAGATGATGTTTTGCACTGAAGAGGATGAACTACATAAAATCCCTGTCTCAGATATTTTGAAATGCCTTTATTGCTTTTATTGCCGACATTCATTTCAGAAGGATGAAGTTGATAAGGTAAACATTAAAGATCTTTTAACGTGTGTACATTTGTACTGTTCTGGGTTAAACACTAGTGAAAGTGGATTTACAAATCTCTGTGTTCTGTTTGCATTTCACTTACTGTCCCAAGCTTTTTGGAATTTAATTTTGTATATTGGTCTTTTGACATTGAAACAGTTTTGTATCTGTGACTGTAAAAAAAGCGAGGAAGAAAAACGAAGGAAGAGCATTTTTAACAGGAAATTTAGTTAGTATCCGTATTTGGTTAGCTAATGCCTTTTTCTAAAATCTGGACATTTTCATGTTCTTCATTTCCTTCTCTTTTTTGCAGGCTATATCAAGATAATCAAGCTGACCAGCTAGTAATAAATACAAAAATTTTAATGCAGGCTTTTATGTTAATAAAAAATTGTCAATGATTAAATAATGACAAAATGCTACAAAATAATTTTAGCCAATGCTCTCTCAGCATTTTACTGCAAATTGTCTGTGACCCCATAACCAAAAAAGGCCTTGTTTTGGTTCTCTCTCATTTGTTTTCTGGTTTTCTTCCTCTCTCTCTGTTTTTGGTTTTCTTTGTGTTTTAGTATTTTGTTCACTAGTGTTCTGTCTTTGTGGATCCCTTAACGTTACAGATATATCCAACCTTTTCTACTTTTTCAGACTGTTGTCCATTTTCAAATGACTCATGTAGGAAAAGTTTGCATTGCTAAGCAACATTTACGGCATTTGGCTGACGCTCTTATCCAGAGCGACTTACAGTTTGATCATTTTACACAGGTAGACCAAGGTGGTGTTAGGAGTCTTGCCCAAGGACCCTTATTGGTATAGTGTAGGGTGCTTACCCTGGTCGGGGATTGAACCCCAGTCTACAGTGCAGAAGGCAGAGGTGTTAACCACTACACTATCCAACCACCCAGACACAAATGATGTCAGACTCAGAAAAAATGTACCTTATATGTACTTGAAGCAACAAAAATGTTACTGCTCTCTGCAGAACACTGTCAGTTCTATAAACTATCTCATGATTGACACTGCCTAATCTCTAATCACTCCACGCCATTCATTGCTTTTATTCAGAAAACAGGGGCTGCACCACTAGAGGAGGGAGCACTGATTTAACCCCAAATTACTGCATATATAAACTTGGTTGTAATGTTTACAGTTTATATGTGTGAGGTTAGGCATTAGCCCTAACTAACTGGCCTAAAATGGACCAGGCCCACTAGGAATTCTGACTCTCCTGATTCCCTACTCAGGCACTAAAGAAGTTACAGAAAGCCAAAGGGGAATACAAAGGACAAAACACATAAGAGAAAAGCATAAAGAAGAAACCATGTACAAAAAATGGTACATTAATATCAGTGCTATGAGGTACTTTGGAAAACAAAGGGATGTATATTCAAAGAACACTGAAGTACCTGGCAAAAACATTCACTGAGTGAGTTTAAACACAACACACTGGAAAGCAGGATAAAAAGGGACCAAGCTAGGGGAACCAGGAGACAAGACTGAAGCTGGGGTACTTTGCAAGCACTAGTTTATGAAGGCTTCTCTTCAGTGAATACTCACATGCACTGAGCAGGTTGTAAGTCTTTAGTGTAGATAAAATCACTGTAACCACATTCTCAAATAACCAGTTGGACACTCTTAGTATAGATGTTTCATACACAAAGGTTCCTTTTTTATGAGTATATTAAAGACCTTTATGGCTTTATGGCTTTAATATCATGATTGGCAAAAACTCGGCACATAAGGACCAATTGTGAAACATGGTGGTGGCAGTTTCATAGTTTGCGGCTGTTTTGCTGCTGTTGGACTAGTACAGCTTGCTATCAGTTGCTTTGAATTCTGGATTGTATCAAGAAATTCTACAGGAGAATGCACCTTCATCCATCTGTTAACTGAACTTTAACAGAAGGTAGGTCCTGCGGAAAGACAGCAACCCTAAAAACACCAGTTGGTCTACAAAAAATGATTGAAGAAATTTTGCCTTTTTTTTGTTGGAGTGGCTGATTTGAAGTCCATAGCATAAACCAATAGAAATGTTGAGGCAATCTGTGCATGAAAGCACACCAACATCACAAAGCTGAAGCATTTCTTTAAGGAGAAGTGGACCTCCAAGAAGATTTATCCATGTGAATGTGCAGGACTGATCAACATTTACAG
Source organism: Pygocentrus nattereri (assembly GCF_015220715.1). Lineage (NCBI taxonomy): Eukaryota > Metazoa > Chordata > Actinopteri > Characiformes > Serrasalmidae > Pygocentrus > Pygocentrus nattereri. Next base: position 14,697,726 of record NC_051239.1, on the reverse strand, counting down.
GAACTGTTTGGTAGAAGTCATTGCTGCTGAAAGGTTACTGAAAGCCAAGGTTCATATTCTTTTGCAACACTGAGAATTCTGAATTAATTTTTCAATAAATGAAAGAATAGCTATGCAATTGTTTGCAATATTTTCTTTCTTGAGTTCTCTTAATCTATTATTGTGTCTTAAATGAAGATCTGCTCACATCTTAGGTCATATTTATAAAGAAATTAAAAGAATTCTAAAAAGTTTACACACGTCCCAGCATCACATTATTTAGTATACATAATATATCGCAATATGAACAGTAATGTTACAAATGCTATGTTCATTCAGCCTTTAAAAATCTCTTCCAGTGCCAGTCCAGTGTTACATGTAGTTAACAATATCTGGTTTGGCTGGTGAATGCTAGCAACTTCACAACATTTGTAAGATGTGTCATAGGAGCTCTCACAAAGCATACATTGGCTCAGTCAACCTGCATGGGAGTAAATCCTGTAGAAGGCTGGTCCACCAAAAGGATGTTTGCTATCCTGGTCAACAGCAATAGCAGGCATGACTTATCTGTGAGATTACTACTAAAGATCAGACCTAAAATAAATGCATGACTCCATATTGTCACTGTCCAGAGAAAAACCTGTCTCCATTTTTGTCGATTTTTTTTCCTACATCATTTCAACACATCTGCTGTCCTTCATGTTGTGTGAAAATTTCATGATGATTGAACAAATACAAATGCTCCAAAACCACTTAAATAAAACCTCTTCACATTAACCTACATTAAAATGTAAGAGTGTTATTGCCCTCTCCTTTAAATTTACTATTTTGGACAGCGACAATATACATTGTCTTTGTTTTTAGAAAGAAAAAACATTCAATAGCTTGTCCCCAGTACTCCAACTCGTTCCCCACATATACTATGCACTCCCATCTCCTAGTGAACACTAGCGTCTGGCAACCCCCAACTTTGAGGGGGGGGGGGGGAGCAGCTGGTTATCCCAGTCAAGGCTTTTCTCTTTATTGACACTCCAGAAAAAAAAACCTTCAGACTACTTCCACAATCATTTATTTCCTTACACATTACATAAAACATTAAACTGATGCACTGACATAACATTTCTGAGGCAGCACTTGTTGCATTTGTGGCCATAGCGACACAACACAAACATTAATATAGAAATACATGAATAACATCATAATCACATTAAAATGATCATCAGTAAACAGTATTGAGAGCAGTTTTAATATTATATACCATTGTGTAGTACAGAAAATGCTTCTGTTTCCAGCAAAATAGTCATGCAATAAGACAAACAGGAGTAATAAAATATATAATAGGAAATTGCTTTGGTTTCTGTTGTTACCATCCACATGAAAACAACAAAATAACTCATTTGAGAAGCTTTAGTCTGGATTTCCACAGTGCAGAATCAGCTACCTCTAATACTCTAATTCTACTTCATTTGAGTGAAGCTTTTGACACAGTGTGTCACTCTGTCCTTCTCAGAGATGTGGGCATTGTTGGCATTTCATTTGTATCTAATGGAAAACATTTAATTGCTCTCTGCTTCTGTGGTTCCCCAAGGTTCTATCTTAGGCTCAATGCTCATTATCATTTACTTACTCTATATGGAGTCAATATTACCATGACGTTCTGCTGAGGAAACTGAGGTATACTTCAACATAAAGCCAATTCATAGTCCAACTTGAATGCCTTCATAGTCCACACTGAAGCTTGTTTACTGGAAATAAATACAAAGATGTGGTATACCCGAGCTCAACATTGATAAGAATGAACGTTTCTGTACTGGCTCAAAATCCTCACATAAATTTTACATTGTCAGCAAACATATTTCTACTTTTTCCAATTGTAATAATCTGTAAAATGTAGAACAGGACAGAAGTTGTTTTAAAGGGTTTTTGAGGTTTTAAATGATGTAAAATATGGATTTTGTTCATCTGGACTGAAATTTTGAATAAAAACAGCTAAATTGCTTGTTAGCACATGAAGACACTTTTGTAGATGGACTCCCAAGCTATTTTTTACAGCTTTTTTAATGCTCAAAAACAAGAATCTCAACAAAAATCTTTCTTATCCATTTGCTCAATCCTTCATTTATGCCGTCATTTTAGTCAAGGGGACAGTTTCATGTCTACCCTTATACATCTCAGCCCTAGATCTCTCCATAGGCTCCATGGAACTCATCTGAACTCAAATTCTTGCTCACACTCAAACCTAGAAAGTATACAGTACAAAATCCTTCTTCTCACATATAAAGCCATCAGTGATCTTGTTCTCTTGCAGTCTTGATCTATCTGATCATGCTTCCTCCTACATCCTTAAAAATAAATGGTTCTTCAAGTGTTCTTTAGCAAACATAATGGTTCTGTTGAGAAGCATAAAGACTCAAAGAACCATTAGTATGCCTAAATTGTTCCTGGTATGGTGAAATGGTTCTTTAGATTAAAGGAGAATGTGGTGTCTATGGTTCTATATAGAATCTATTTCAAAATGGTTCTATATAGCACCAAAAGGAGTTCTTCCATTGTTACAAGCTTGACAACCATAGCAGAACCCTTCTTGAAAAAGGTTTTATATAGGACACCATTCTCCGTCAATCTGAAGAACCATTTTACCATGCAAAGAAACATTTAAGCATCTAAAAGGTTCTTTGATTGTTTTTGGTTCTATATAGAACCATTGTCTTTACTAAAGAACCCCTGAAGAACATTTTAAACATCTTTACTAACTGGTTACTGAAAAGGGAAGCACAGATCTTTTCAGATTTACAGGCAAGTTTCCAGTGTAAAATGTTCTGAATGGCCTCTTTGTTGAATCTAAGCTCATTGTGACTATAAGATAGCAGACAACTCCCCTCCCCCCACTTCATCTGATACAGCGTGCCAGTTACAAACCCCCTTGACACAGGATTATGGTCCAGGGTGTCTGAGAATACAAGTGAGACAATGGCAAATAGGAGAATGGAAAGAAGTGTATTCACTTAATTAAGTCAAAGGGAAGAATGGACAAAGAGAGAAGAGCGTATACCGATTTCCCGATTTTGAGGTATAAAACAACACATGCTCTTATCTCCTTTTGAGCAGCATTTCAGCATTTTTATGGCATAATCTTGAAGATAATATGAAGTGAAACAGAGCTCAGAGACGTTAGAGTGATATTATGGTGATGTCCCCATGTGAAGGTAGCACAAAGTGGAAAGCAGTAAGGAGAAAGCGATGAAAACAAAAAAGGAGAAAAGAAAGTTGTTACTATTGATATAAAAGTCAGAAGTGGGTTTAAAGGGTCATGAAAAACGTGTTTGTGGTTATTTAGCTCAGTCAAATGCTGAGCTGAGCAAACGTAGTCTAAGATAACAAAAACACTTATAAAAAATAAGATTTTCAACAAACCCATATCACAACGTCCCTTTGCTAACATAACACCAATGAATCATCTTTGTAATGTATTTTGTGATTGGAGAATTCAGAAGAACAAGGAATCTGAGAGCAGCCTCTTCAAGTTCTCTGGGTTCTTAGATCTCCTCCTTTGTCTCTTCACTCATTTCCCTGGGGTTTAGGCCTGGGATGGCCATGTGAAAAGCTCTGTCCTGCTGGAAAATCCAGATACAATCAGATTTTCAATTAAAATTTCCCAGAAATTCATGGAGTCCATCCATAGGCAATGCCCTTTGCAGCTTCAATAGCATCCACTCTTCTGGGAAGCTTTCTACAAGATTTCGGAATTTGTCTGTGGGATTTTTTTGCCCATTCATCCAGAGCATTTGTGAGGTCAGACACTGATGTTGGATGAGAAGGCCTGGCTCACAATCTCTGTTCTAGCTCATCCTAAATGTGTTGTATAGGGTTGAGGTCAGGGCTCTGTGAGGGCCAGTCAAGTTCATCCACACCAAATCACCCAGCCATGCCTTTAAAAAGGACTGTAAAACTATATATTCTAAATGGACAATAGAGAATAGACAAGTGAGGTAGCAGTTAGAATGTACAATAACTAACTGCTACCTCACGTGTCTATTATCTATTGTCTGTTTAGAATATATAGTTTTACAGTCCTTTTTCTTAATATACTAATTCTCTTAAATCTGCACTTTATATATTTTAGCCTTATGTTTAATTGTTTTGTGTGTAGAAGTGCCATTGGATTTCTACTCAATTTTGTTGTACACTGTGCAATGACAATAAAGGCACCTTATCTTTTTTTATCTTTATGGACCTCGCTTTGTGCACTGTGTCTCAATCATTCCTGAACAGAAAAGGTTCTTCCCCCAAACTGTGCCCACAAAGTTGGAAGCGTACAATTGTGCAAAATGTCTCATTGAGCTGAATCATAAAGATTTCCCTTCACTAGAACTAAGCCAACTAAGCCATTTCTCTTCACTAGAACTAAGCCAAACCCTGAAAAACTACCCTATAGCATTATCCCTCCTCCACCAAACTTTACAGTTGGCACGGTGCAGTCATGCAGGTAACGCTCTGGCATCGGCAAAACCCAGACTTGTCCATGAGGTTACCAGATAGAGAAGTATGACTCACTCCACAGAATGTATTTCCACTGCTGCAGAGTCCCGTGGCAACATGCTTTACACCACTGACATTGCCACAACAGCTGGTTATATAATGTGCAGTGTGTATGGATGTATAAACAAAGCAGCAGTGCAGTATGCAGTGTGTATGGATGTATAATCAAAGCGGCCGTGCAGTATGCAGTGTGTATGGATGTATAAACAAAGCGGCAGTGCAGTATGCAGTGTGTATGGATGTATAATCAAAGCGGCAGTGCAGTATGCAGTGTGTATGGATGTATAAACAAAGCAGCAGTGCTATATGCATTGTGTATGGATGTATAAACAAAGCGGCAGTACGGTATGCAGTGTGTATGGATGTATAAACAAAGCAGCAGTGCAGTATGCAGTGTGTATGGATGTATAATCAAAGCGGCAGTGCAGTATGCAGTGTGTATAGATGTATAAACAAAGTGGCAGTGCTATATGCATTGTGTATGGATGTATAAACAAAGTGGCAGTGCTATATGCAGTGTGTATGGATGTATAAACAAAGCGGCAGTACGGTATGCAGTGTGTATGGATGTATAAACAAAGCGGCAGTGCAGTATGCAGTGTGTATGGATGTATAAACAAAGCGGCAGTTCAGTATGCAGTGTGTATGGATGTATAAACAAAGCGGCAGTACGGTATGCAGTGTGTATGGATGTATAAACAAAGCGGCAGTGCGGTATGCAGTGTGTATGGATGTATAAACAAAGCGGCAGTTCAGTATGCAGTGTGTATGGATGTATAATCAAAGCGGCAGTATGGTATGCAGTGTGTATGGATGTATAATCAAAGCGGCAGTATGGTATGCAGTGTGTATGGATGTATAATCAAAGCGGCAGTACGGTATGCAGTGTGTATGGATGTATAATCAAAGCGGCAGTACGGTATGCAGTGTGTATGGATGTATAAACAAAGCGGCAGTATGGTATGCAGTGTGTATGGATGTATAATCAAAGCGGCAATACGGTATGCAGTGTGTATGGATGTATAAACAAAGCGGCAGTACGGTATGCAGTGTGTATGGATGTATAATCAAAGTGGCAGTACGGTATGCAGTGTGTATGGATGTATAATCAAAGCGGCAGTACGGTATGCAGTGTGTATGGATGTATAAACAAAGCGGCAGTGCAGTATGCAGTGTGTATGGATGTATAATCAAAGCGGCAGTACGGTATGCAGTGTGTATGGATGTATAATCAAAGTGGCAGTACGGTATGCAGTGTGTATGGATGTATAATCAAAGTGGCAGTACGGTATGCAGTGTGTATGGATGTATAATCAAAGCGGCAGTACGGTATGCAGTGTGTATGGATGTATAATCAAAGCGGCAGTACGGTATGCAGTGTGTATGGATGTATAATCAAAGCGGCAGTACGGTATGCAGTATGTATGGATGTATAAACAAAGTGGCAGTGCAGTATGCAGTGTGTATGGATGTATAAACAAAGCGGCAGTACGGTATGCAGTGTGTATGGATGTCTAAACAAAGTGGCAGTGCTATATGCAGTGTGTATGGATGTATAATCAAAGCGGCAATACGGTATGCAGTGTGTATGGATGTATAATCAAAGCGGCAGTGCAGTATGCAGTGTGTATGGATGTATAATCAAAGCGGCAGTACGGTATGCAGTGTGTATGGATGTATAATCAAAGCGGCAGTGCAGTATGCAGTGTGTATGGATGTATAATCAAAGTGGCAGTACGGTATGCAGTGTGTATGGATGTATAATCAAAGCGGCAGTACGGTATGCAGTGTGTATGGATGTATAATCAAAGCGGCAGTACGGTATGCAGTGTGTATGGATGTATAAACAAAGCAGCAGTTCAGTATGCAGTGTGTATGGATCTATAAACAAAGTGGCAGTGCTATATGCAGTGTGTATGGATGTATAATCAAAGCGGCAGTACGGTATGCAGTGTGTATGGATGTATAATCAAAGCGGCAGTACGGTATGCAGTGTGTATGGATGTATAAACAAAGCAGCAGTTCAGTATGCAGTGTGTATGGATGTATAAACAAAGTGGCAGTGCAGTATGCAGTGTGTATGGATGTATAAATAAAGCAGCAGTGTGGTATGCATATGTATGGATGTATAAACAAAGTGGCAGTGCGGTATGCAGTGTGTATGGATCTATAAACAAAGCGGCAGTGCTACATGCAGTATGTATGGATATATAAACAAATTGTTAGGGTGTCTGTGTAATTTTCTTCTTTGTTTCCTAACAAATAACTTATACTTAATGTTTATTCAGGTAATTCAGACTTTTTCTCAGTACTGTATTTTTACGGTATGGATGAAGGATATTTGAAAACCCTTTCTTTCCTGCTCAAGTAAGCATAGCTACAGTTTGTAGCCCCCTCCCCCACCCCACTGGGCTCACAATAAAGCTGAAAGAAGCCAGAGCGGAGCAGTAAATTTCCAAAATTTACGCAAAAAACCTCACACACTAAACTTTAAAGATATTACCAGCTATACTGAAGTTACCAGGCTATATGAAATCAACCAAAAGGTGAAAGAAACATCTATGATAGACAAAAACTGCCTAAAATGAATTGGGAATTCAGTTTCGGTCAAATGAACTACGAGACAAAATTACCATTCCAAGTTTGGACAAAATGAACTAAAAGATGCTGGCATTAGGAGAACAAGTGGAACTTATTCTGGGTGAATAAATGGGTCAGTCTGTTGTTTTCAGAGCTGGATTTGCACAGAGGGCTCGCAGCTATGAACACATGTCCACTACTGGGTCATCAAGGCAAGTCAACAGGAAAGTCAGCAGTAAAGGTGTGAAAAAAGGTTTTATTTGGAGTGATGACAGAAAAGAACTACTTTTGGTTCCCCAAAGAACCTTTCAGTAGATGATTCTGTGCATCCATGTGAACCTTTATTTCTTAGTGTAGCCGATGAAGGTGCACTGTCAATGTTGTACCTTTGAAGAGGCATTTACACCGTTTGTACTATGATGAACAAAAATGTACATGCACTATAGTCTGTTTAAAAAGATGGTTCTTCAAGGGTTCTTTAGTAAAGGCACTGGTTTTATATAGGACCATGAACACTCAAATAACTATTTGGATCTTTACATGGTGAAATGGTTCTTCAGATTGATGGAGAATGTGTTGTATATGGTTCTGTACAGAACCATAAAAATGTTCTGCCATTGTGATGATATCAAGCTTGTGATAACAAAAGAACCCTTTTTGGTCCTATATAGAAGCATTTTTAAAAAAGATTCTTTATAGAACCATATAGGACACATTCTCCATCAATGAAGAACCATTTTGCCATGTGAACAACCAAATGAGTGTTCATGATTCTATCTAGAACCATTCTCTTTTTTCTGTAGAGATCTTTTTCAACAGTGAACCCTTTATCTGTCAGGTTAAGGACAGGAAACAATCGAGAGCATGTTTGAACATTATGGTGCTAAAAGGGTTCTTTGAAGTGATGCCATAGAAGAACCACATGTTTTCTTAAGGAACTTTTCAAAGGATTGTGCTTTAAAGATCCATTTTTGTATATGACACGTGTGAGTTTGAAGAACCTTTTAAAAGAACATTGATGAGACATTTGAGTCTGCTTTTCAAAGTATAAAGAACCTTTATATAATGCACTGGTTCTAGAGAGAATCCTCAACTGGGTACAGAACCTTTAGACTATACACCTTAAAAACTTGTTCCGGCACCTTTTAAAAGACTGTAGTTGTGTGAATGTGAAGATGCTTTCTAAGAACCTCCAAATAATGTGGAGGCTCTAAACCAATTAGTGTTCTTTTCTAGAACCGTACGTCCAAGTCAAGAGTGATTTATAAGCTTTATTTTTTGTGTGAGTGAAGGAAATGGAGAGAAGGGAGATGAATAGAGTCAATGTGGCAATCCTGCAGTTACAGACACTCACCTGCTGTTCGACTGTAATACCTGCACAGCTCCTCTTGCAGGGACCATTTATACTCTTTAAAATGGTTCTTCAAGGGTTCTTTAGTAAACAGAATGGTTTTATTTAGAACCATACATTCTACAAAGAACCATTTCATACTTAAATACTTTTGCATAGTGAAATGGGTCTTCAGATTGATGGAGAACGTGTTGCATACAATTCTTTACAGAACATTTTTGAAAATGGTATAATATAGTGCCAAAAGTGATTCTTCTATGGTTGCCATCTCAAGTCCTAGATTGAGCCTTATACAACACATTCTCCATCACTCAGAAGAACATTTGTTTGTATATGAAACGTGTTAGTTTGAGGAACTGTTTAAAAGTTCTAAGAACCTCCAAGTGCCAGCTGTTCTTGGCACAATGCTGTAGAAGAACTATTTTTGCTCTCCTGGAGAGCCCTTCAACGCATGATACCTAAATGAGATGTGTGAGTCTGAAGCATATTACAGTATAAAGAACCTGAAAGGTGGTTCTAGGGAGAATCCCTAAATTAGTATAGAATCTTTACATTATGCATTTAAAGGGTTCTTCATACTCACAAATCTCTTTGTAGGAAACCAAAAGGGTCCTCCTAATGTGACGGTATCAAGCTTGCAACAACAGAAGAACCAATAGCTTTTGGTGCTATATAGAACCATTTTCAGAACTTTCCACAACACATTCTCCATCGGTCTGAAGAACCAGCTCACCATGCAAGCACGAAATGGTTCCATACAGAGTTTATGGTTGTAAATAGAACCATTCTCTTTACTAAGAACCATTTTTTAAAGCGCACCTCATCATCTCCACGCTCAGAAAACCCTTCAACAAAAGCTGTCCCACTCGGCGCGCGCAGATGGGCGACCCCACGCTAATCAGCGCTTCAGAGGACAAAGAGGGGCCCAACCGAACGCCGTTCATGGGCACAAAAAAACAGTTCCTGATCTCACGGTTCCCGGTCAGAGGCCCCGTGGGGAGCCGCGGGGGCGCGTGCAGGGCGGATCGGTTACGAGCCTCTGCCCGCTGCGCTGCGGAGGCCAGTCTGTCGCCTCCACGCGGTGGTACTGCAAGCTTTTAAAACAAGAAAATCTCTAGAAATGTTTAGAGTTCGATCAAGAAATAAACAAACAAATAAAAGTAAACAAACTGGATTTAAATTGCGCCTCACGCCTTTATTGCGCACGCCTGCGCACAGAGGGATGACCGTTTGTAGGGCTGGTACTCAACCAAAAGAACAAAGACAAGCACCCCGAACACACAAGATGTATTTATTTTCCATAAAACAGTGAAAACATTCAAAATTCATGGAACTAAAAACGACCCTTTATGAAAATGCTGCGTGATATTTCGCATTAAAGACTTCCAGGAATCTTCCAGGATGACGGACTCTTTTATTAATGTAGCTCGTGAGTTTGTATATTGAGTGTGTGTTTCTTGTATTTACTATAGTTATTATTTTATCCATATTTAAAGTCTGTATTCTTGCTTATCATAACATTACCCGCGTTTCTGTGTAAAGCAGCAAATTTATTCTTATTTTAATTTCTTTCTCCAAACAACATCTGTTTCCAGGGCTTGTTAATGACACACACGCGTCGCTTTGTCCCAATCCCATATTCCCCCATTCCTGACCATAAACATTCCCAGCCAATGGCGTTGCGCAAAAATCCCCAAACCCAAACGCAAAGCGCCTCTGCTTTTGTCTCCTCGTCTGTAACCCAATGCCACGGATGGGCCACTGACGCCAAATATTTCTTTGAATAAAACTGAAGAACTATACGTGCACAAAAACTTCTGAGAAGACGGGCACGCGGAGGTGGGAGGGGAGAGCAGAGGGGGGTGTTGGGCACGGATGGGGCCATCTGGTGTCCCCATGGCGCGTGCTGGACGCGTGGATCCCACGGGAGACCCAAACTGAAAATATGCGACGGTTTTCCATTTCACCCCATCGGTTTTCCATCGACAAGCACTGCAAATCAACCTCTTCCCTTTGTCATCTCTCAGTCTGAACGACTGGATCACCCGCACCACAGTCTGGCGTCGTGCGTAAAAGCCAAAGCAGCCACATTTCATTATTACGCACGACGCATTCAGATATAGCGCAGTGCCACTGATGCGTGCGCGGATACGAGCGCGTCCTGAGCTCAAAGCTCAACCCAAACGTGGACTCGCCTTGCAACTCCAGCCCCCACCTCCTGTCCGCATACCCCACCGCCGCCCCCCTGCGCGCGCACCACGGGTGCAGGTGAACCCCAACGTCATCGTAGGCATACGTCAAAGGACTAACTGTTGTTGATCGACGTTTGCAAGCAGATGTTAGTCAAATGCAGCGTGGCTTGGGGATCTGTGCTTTTAATTTAAATTATAGATGCGCGTGCATGCAACCCCCCCCCCCCCCCCCAATAAAGTTGGATAACGCCCCATGTTGATCTGTTCAGTCGTTTTTCCCTCCTTTCCCCCCTCCCCCAACAGGACACATTTAAATCTGTATTCGTATTAACTCTGGGTTTAATGCTACGTACATATAAGAATATTTAACCTCCGCACTTAGGCTCGTCAACGCACTGCAAAACGGGAAACGTTGGAGATCTGGACTGTTTAATAAAAACAACAAAAGAAAAGAAAGAAAAGAAAGAGAGAACACAACAAAAGCAGTGCGCTGGTTCATATGGAGAAAACTGTCAAGAACACAACGAAAATGTGAGTTTATTGTCTAACCAAAGCGAAAAAACTGATCGGACAGATATTTTCACACCGTTTATCCCGGGAAAACGTGCGCGTGTTAGTGCGCGTTAACCCTACTGCGCGTTTATGAACAACGGGCTGGTGAAGAATTTCACTTCAAAAGCGAACAGACACATTTCAAAACAGACGCTTGAAATCCTGTGACGTGTACAGACTTCAAACGCTCCGTCTATTGTTCTCGAGCCCCCCCAACTTCAGCGGCCCAGCGCGCTTGGTGGGCGGCGCGAGACGCGCTCGGGGCACATATAAGGTGCGCGCGGCCACTGCACCGCCACAAGCTTCGCCGCCGCGAGCTCGACGATGACTCCTCACGCGCCCAGCACCGTAGCCACGAGGAAACAGGCTCTCGAGCTGAGAAAGACTCTGAAGCCGCTGGTGGAGAAGAGAAGGCGCGCGCGCATCAATGACAGCCTGCTCCAGCTGAAGACCCTCATCCTCCCTCTGGTGGGAAAAGAGGTGAGCTGGAGTTGAATTTCCTGCGCAGTCTGCGGCGGCAGTACTACACGGATACAGGCTGTGCTGCTAACGCTGGCGACAGTTTGCGATGCCTTTCTAAACTATATTCGCAGCCGCTGCGAATTGTGGGTAATGTAGTTCCCAGCCGAGCTAACCGTCGCTTGTGTTTTTTTTGTGGTTTCAGAAATGCCGCTACTCGAAGCTGGAGAAAGCTGACATACTCGAAATGACCGTCAGGTTCCTGACTGACATCCCAGCCACTCCGACAAAAGGTGCTCATCTTCTTCCCGTTATTCCCTTAGCAGGAACCGGGGCGACGCTCCTCACTTCCAAACTTGGCTTCAGGCTTACGCTCCTTAAAACGAGGGTTCTTCAAGGGTTCTTTAGCAAAGGGAATGGTCCCATTACGAACCCACGAGTTCTGTATTAAAGCATTTCATGCTTAAATGGTTCTCTGCGTGGTAAAGTGGTTCTTGAGGTTGAAGGGGACTGTGTCGTGGCTTTATGGTTCCTTATAGAACCTCTTTGAGCACCAGAGTTGGCTCTTCTATTGTTACATGCTTGGCATGATCACAATAGCAGTACCTCTTTTGGTTCTATGCAGAACCACTGCCAAAAAGGCTCAGTATAGAACCCCATACAACACGCTCTCCGCCAGTCTGAAGAACCATTTCAACCAGAATTCGCGGTTCTTGATAGAACCACTCCCTCTACTAAAGAACCAGTGGACCGTGTAAAGAGTGCAGCTGCTGAATACCGCAGGCTGTAATACCCTGAGTACTAAGACTAATAACTGAGTAAAAAGCCTGATCTTAAGCCTCAGCTTTGGCTCTCTCTCTCAGGAGCCTAGTAGTTTCTTCGTAAACATCTTTTAACTAAAAACTAAAAGCTAAAAACTAAACCGGTCTCTTTCTTTCTTTCCTTCTCCTCTCAGGTTCTACAGACAGCTACAGAGAAGGCTATACAGCGTGTCTGCAGCGAGTCTCGGCGCTGCTCCCTCACACCGGCCTGGACCGGGAAGCAGGTCTCCGGGTGAATGAGTTCATGCAGCGGGCGATGCTCTCCGGCAGCCCGGCGTGCCAGCACTGCTGCGGCCGCAGCGCCTCTGTAGCCCCGCAGACCCAGCAGCGCCTCCGCAACCTCCAAGCTGCTAACGCCCCCAGGAGCGAAATCCGGGCGAGCGTCAGTGCGCCGGTCTCTGGCGCCCCCGTGTGGAGACCCTGGTAGTTGCATCAAAACTTGGACTCTTTCCTTTCTGAAACAACAAAAAAAATGTACATAGTCGCTGGTAAACACGTTGTAAATAAGCAGCTGGTGCGTGCTGGCGTGCTCTTACTCTGACTTGGCATCAACCGAGTCAAATTCCCCGAGTATTGTATACTCGCGCTACTTCGCTTAACCAGTCCCAACGGGGCTCGAAACGGTCGTCTTTCTTCTAGATCCTGCGCGTAACCTGTAAATAACGTGGTTCTGTTTATCCTCTTCGACGGGGGGGTTAAATGGGTGGGGGCTGTGGAAAACGCCTATGTAAAACCCCACGGGTTGTTCAATGTAAGACATTTGCACGTGTGGCTTCAGTATTCTGGGTTTGTGCAGATTGTTCGCATGTAAGCACCATGTGTTTCATTTTAGCGTCTCCTTCTGGGGGATGTACTGGTTATATGTTTGTATATGTATGTTATTCAGTACTTTTGAATAAAAGCAATGGGCTACCCAAATACCGTGTCCTGCTTTATTAATATATACGCAAGTGAAGGATTCACCAGAAACGAAATGATTCCGAGACAGAGGAAAACTAACACACAGCCTGGGACGGCCTAGGGAATGAAGGCTCGACCGGCGCTTTTAAGGGGAGCGCCACCGACTTCCCAGTACATCTCCATAATACAGTCGCTGAAATGTAAACAAACAAACAAAAGTCCTGATGTCTAATAGTGCACTGCAGAAAAACCTGCCAACTAAGATTTCTTTACACTGGTGATACGAACCAAAGGTGGTGGTGAGTTTTTAAATACTGATAATAGTAGTAAAATGGTAATAAATCTGATGAACCATTCATTTCTCTGCCATGCCCGTTTTAGGCCAAGATCCTATCCTAAAGGTATCGCAAAATAATGTCTCAGGCAACGTATTCGTACGCATTTCATCCAATTACGTTCTGTGAGGGAGCTTCAGAGACATCAAACGCTCCGGACGTCTGGTTCCCATCACCACCATTGTGAACAATTCTGACTCGGTTAGGTTTCTCCAGGACGGAGCGCATTCTGGATGAGTTGTTTAAATGTTTATGACTTATTTAATGTTTATATATTAACGGCATCATTATGCACATATGGTGTAAAATCGCCGGAATCACCCTTTAATTTGAGTGGGCGCTGTGTCACAGCATTGGCGCTCACGGAAAGCGCAGGAGTAGAGCAGGAATTAGAGCGGTCTCTGCTGCCACCGTGTGGTCACATTGGGTTATGCACGCTTGAACGGCAGGAGAGTTTCATCACGTGTGAAACGCGAAGGCCCATCAAAGGCATCGCAGTCTATAATATTCCGGTTCAAAAGTACCAGAAGAGGTCAGGAAGGAGATTCTTCTCGTCCAAAAACATCCAATAAAATACCCCAACTTTATTTCATACAGCCGTTTATGACGGAAAGGACGAAAACGCCGCAGTGACGGCAGCAAACGCGTTCAGTATTCAGAAGCGTTTCGGTTTCGCGCTTCAAACCGTTTTGAGCGTCGAGCGTTTCCTGAATAATTCACATCAGCGCTCGAGTGTCCGGTTTTCGTGACGCCTCTCTCGGCGGCAGCAGCCCCAGCGAGCAATCGATTCACCCTCAAACCACCATTTGGCTTCAGCCAAGCCAGCCTGTCTCCTTCCTGCTCCGGCACCGGGGGTCGACCAGAGCTGCCCATGATGTCTGCCGCCGATTCTCCGCCAACCTCCCCGTCCATTCAGATCTGCAGGTGAGACAGCCAGCCCTCGGCTTGCCCTCGGCTTGCGCTCGGCTTTCGTTCAGCGTCGAGCGCAAGATCCGCACCGGCGAGAGGCGAGAGAGGCTCTTTCTCAAGGAGCTTAGCGCAGCGCAGCGCAGCGCGGCTAGACAACCTCCGGCGTTTAGCGCAGGGAGCTGAGACGCGCAGTCAGTGTCCCGCCGTGCTGGACGGAGCCCCACGTCTGAACGGAGAACCACCGCCGAGACGGGGAAACTGCGTTTTAGCCGGTTTGCTGATGCGGTTCGACGCCATGTAGCCGCTACCGAGCGTGTCGCATGTCGTCTGCGATGACCTCAACAAATGATGCTGGGGCTGAGGCGTGATGCGGACACAGGGGCAGGCATGCCGGGGCAGGCATGCCGGGGACGGTTCACATGTTCAGGGAGGTTTGCGTGGCTTTAGGTGGGGAGATGAGGATTAGACATCATTTGACATTGAGATGTTGATCATGTGTCTTTGTCTCATTCTAAACTAGAGGAGCACGAAAAAACGTGGACGTCCCCTTAATAAATCTCCACACTAACCCCCGAGCAAACGGCATCAGAAACAGCGGGCGCGGTAACACCGGCGATTCCCTGATGCGCTGATTATTAGGCCACCGCTATTCCGGCAAACCCCGCCTCCCGCTCCGGGATTGGAGAGAAGTATCTCGGCTCCTGCTCTCCGATTGGCTAGTTAGCCGTGACTATGGGCCACCAGCCAATCCCGGCGCAGGAGGGTGGATGTGCTATCCAATCGCAGCGAGGTCTGAGTGTGCCGGAAAACGGGTGGAGAAAGAACAACGGCTGCCTAAAGCAGCGTCCAAAACCACGCACTGCCACAGCGGGGCACGGCCTTCTCCTGGAAGTCTGCTATGTCGTACGCACTCGTTAGTGTGGTAGTTTGCGGTTTTGGACGCGCCGACGGCGCCCGAGTCTGTCGCCCTCTGGTGGCGGACGGTTTACATTCCTCAGCGTTCCGCGTAAGCGCTGCCCACGTCATCAAGCAGCGCGCGTGAGGTCTTACGTGTTTTTGGAAACACTGCGTGTTCCTGCGGCGAGAGTAATGGCCCGTGTGGTGATAGCCACCTCTAGGTACGTAGAACCCGTGTGCCTGGGTTTCTGCGAGCGCTGCTGAATCTAACTGGCCTTGCAGTTAGTTTGTGTTAATCACTAACTCCGGGGGGACTGGACAAGCTGATTAAACTAAGCCCTTACCGCTCCTGACCCCTGTAGGCTGACTGAGCAGCTGCACTCACTGACAGGGTGACTTTTTCAGGGTGACCTTTAAGCTCTGCGGACGCAGGCATGTCACCATTCTCGCTCCTGTGTTTCAGCAGGGCTCAGTATTTGGACGGGTTAATCATTAAACAGAGTGCAAACCTGGTAGTTGGCAAGACAGACGCTCACCACCTCACTGACCAAAGGAAGCACTGTGTCTGAATGGTCCTGCATTTATTACAGAAACGTTTCTGTGAGTGTCCTTCTAGAGGGACCCTCTTGTGAATAATAAAAGATGAGGCTTGTATTTTTATCTCTGCAGGTGCACATTTTTGAGAGAAAGCTTAATGTCCAGTAATCATTTGATTAGTGTAGTACACTCACTGCATCATGACAGATGCAGTCATTCGTAGATTTTGTTTATTTTGCTAAAAGTAGACTCTTATGTTTATGTACGAGTGGCAGTGGATGATAGCTTACACGTTTGGGGATAAAAAATGTTTTGTAGTGATTTCGGTGGATTCCAGTGTCCACTATACTGGACATTGGAATTAGGCACATAAAAAATGCAAGATTTTGAAAAACGAACATTTCTAGTATCTTCAGGATGACGGACCCAGACAAGAAACTAAGCATTTCCTGAATTTAATTCTGAATTATTCTATATGGATATATAGTATGTGTAATAATACATACGAGTCTATCTACTTTACCTTTGGTAAATTCTAGATTTAGTCATGTAAACCAGTGCGTATGCTTTGTGTTTCAAAGCTCTTTGTTTATTATTACAACATGAAAATGAGCCATTCATGCAGATGTCCAGGCAGTTCCAAGAGTTCAGGAACGTTTTCATGCCACTGTACAGCGAGCACAGGAAACATCGAGTGCTTGCATTGTGTCTTGATAAGTTAGGGGTAATAAATATGTTTGTATTTCATCTTACATTTCATGTGCTTAATTCCAACTGTCCATCATATCAGACCCTGAATATTACATGTTTCCCAGTAAACAAAAAAATCTATTGTGTTATTTAGCATGTGGCAAAGAACAAGATTTGTTTTTAAAGTGTCCAGTCTCAGGGCTGAGGAGGTCACATCTATACTGTAATAGGATTAACAAGACCAGTGCAGTTCTTGCATCATGTGAGGCAGCATGCTCTTACGACACTCCTCACATTACGCTGTAAGGTACAGGAGTTTAGAATAGCAAATTAGGGACCCTATCGCTTTGTGTTATTCAGTATCAGTTCTACCGGTTTCTCCATAACTTGCTCATCGAGATGTAAACGAGGCCATTGAGAATGGTTTAATATGAAATAGTACATTGTGGATAAATGTGCCAACTCTGATTTCTTTACCGTGTTGCTAACAGGAACCAGGGGCCGCAGTCTTTGCAGTGCAGTTATAGCCCAGAGTTGACTTCACACCGAGCCACTCTCACATGCTATAATTAAAGATTAAAATTGACTTGACTTCCAGCGCAAGTCCATGCAACAATGTTTAAAAAAGGCTTGAGCAGAAGAGAGAAAGGTACCCACTGCCTACATCAGGATGTGCTGTCTTGTTTCTGTCCAAATCAACCAATATGCCTACGCAAGTTTTATATGTAATGTAGATTGTGGTAAAATAGTGGTTAATTTGAAAACTTATGTTTTCTTCGGGTGCTATTTTGCCTCACAACTTCATGCATGTACCCCCCCGCCATGAACGTTTTTTTTATTTTATTCAATTTTAATGTTTTAAGCATAAAGCTTTATCTGAAAACTATCATGAAACAATGCCCCAAGCTTTAATCAGTGTATTTATAACAATTTCATGTAATAACTTTCTATGAGGGAACTTTTCGTGGTATTAAACACCTTGGACGTCTGTGTCAACTGATTTTTGAATCATTCAAGTATTCAGTGCCTGTTTTTTGCTGTTGTACTTTTGGCATAGTTTGAATGAACAGTAGTCAGTTGGGGTCACGGCAAAATGTTAAGTAAAAATGAAATGAAAACACGGCTGGTCCACAGAGTTGTTGAGATTATTTAATACGGCCCTTTTAGTGGTTGAGTTTGACACCTCTGGTTTAAGGATCTTGGTCAGTTGATAGCTAAATGACTGAGTAATGCAGCGCGGCACAGTATGGTTAAAATGTTTCATCTCACATATTAAGAGAGTAAGAAGGTGAAGACCTCAAGGGAGACACAAGAAATCTGAGGAGATCAGTTAGGAACATGGATGAAAGGCTGTAGCTTATTTTTGCATAATAAAGACTAAATCAGCAACATAACCTGGTCGAAACGCATAACGGTATATCAGAGATCATTGTATAGGAGAGGGAGTGTTTAAACTGGTACTCACTTGGCCACTGAGCGCAGCCTCTAGCAGCAATGTCCAGCAGCACTGCTGTGTCTGATCCACTCGTAGCAGCACAACACACAACCACCACATCAGTGTTACTGCAGTGCTGAGAATGATCCAGCTGCTCTGTGAGGGTCCATGGGGGTCCTGACCACTAAAGAACAGGGTAAAAGGGGGCTAATAAAGTATCAGAGAAACAGATGGACTACAGTCTGTAACTGTAGAACTACAAAGTGCAGCTATACAGTAAGTGGAACTGATAAAACGGACAGTGAGCGTAGAAACAAGTAGGTGCTCATAATGTTATACCTGATCGGTGTATATATATATATATTAATAGCACTGATTGCAATAGCAAAAATAAGTCCAAAGTACATGAGACAGAGAGAGAGAGAGAGAGAGAGAACAGACACACCATATTTGTTTGGGCGAACACACAGCTTCTGCACTCACAGCTGTTGCACGGATACCGAATTTACCTGGTAGTGTGGATCAGGCTGATTACTGACGTCAAGAACATATATGGAGCGTTTTAACTTCTAGCGTTGGTCACTGGGCTTAGGTTTAATTCAGACCTCTGCTGCAGCATGCTGAATGGCAGGATATTTCTGAAAGAAGTCAGATGCTTCCTTCACCACAGTATTCCGCTTAGGTAGGATTAAATCTTGTGATTGCATGGGGTGCTTAAGAGAAATCAAAAGCTTAAATTGCAAGGACAACTCCCTGCAAATGATATGAATGTTGTATGTTGAAGTAATTATGTGCTGGCTTCTGGTTTTGTGTTGAGATTGCACTGACTGAGCTGTTAATATGAGAAAAAATGGATACGATAATAGGTTTTAGGAGAAGAGTGTCAACGTTGTTGCTTGTTCACATCCCTCTTCATTTGAGATACACTACCTATGGTCTTGCTTATAAGAATCTAGACACTCATTTATGTGTGATAAATAGAAAGAGACTGCGTTTCCTATCAGTGATCAACTCCATACGTCAGACAATCGCCATCTGGCACGAGTTAACTCGCTCTACTAGTTGGAAACACCCATCTATTTTATAAATGCTTACTCATTCTAGAACAGTGGTTATCAAATAAGTCTAAAGCACATTTTTGCTCCCAACACTGAATGTTTGAGCAAAAACAGCAAAAAAAGTGGTGTAAGAACTGTTGTGGAGAACTTTGTGAATCTTTTTGTACCTCAAGGAAAAAAAAATGCCAAAAACAGGACATTGAGTTTTAAGCTAGGCTGTGGTAGAGGTGGGCTGAAATTATAGGCCGCTACATCATCGAAGGCTGTTACAATTGGAAGGAACCAGTCAAGAAACCTTGAGAAATTCTGACCCAAAGAAGGTGTCAGAAGAGAAATGCTGGTGGATGAAACTGCAAAATATGAAGTCAAATTTATGAAAGTGCACTTTTTGTGCTGGTGTATCTGTTTTAAAGATAGAATACAGGGTGTGAAATCCACCTGTTTTTCCATTGATTTGAAATATAAAAGAACAAATGTTTTAGCTGCTGCTTTACATCATTCTCCTGCCAGCTTACTACTATTCACAAGGACACATTGCTAATCGTATTAACCACAATTCATTATTTAATTGTCTTTTTTTCTCCTCTAAAGCATCTACTTTGACTATTAGCTATTTTGCTTGCTAGTCATTTACATTTACGGCATTTTGCTGACACTCTTATCCAGAGCGACTTACAATTTGAACATTTTACACAGGTAGGCCAAGGTGGTGTTGAGAGTCTTGCTCAAGGTCCCTTATTGGTATAGTGTAGGGTGTTTGCCCAGGTGGGGGATTGAACCCCAGTCTACAGCGTAGAAGGCAGAGGTGTTAACCACTACACTGTCTAACCAGTCATCCTGGTTGATTTGAATAATATTCTGCATTGCACGCGCTCAAAAAGTCCCCCTTTACATAAATTCATGTGCAGAATCATGAAAAGCTTCATGTCTTCTCTGTCAAGTATGAAAATACTAGCAAAACTCATTCCTTTAATCGATAGTGGAGGCTAGCACAAGTGCTAATAGTGTTAGCTGTAGCCTCCTAACTAGCTTATGTCACCTTTTATAAAGTAAGGAATCGACACATCAGTATACCGCTCTAGTTTTAGGTTAAATTCTGTTCTTAATGGTCTTGGTGCTTAGTGATTTTATCTTCACTTGGAAGAGTAAGGAATTAACTAACATGCTATTGGCCGCAAGTAGGGAATACCCTTGAGTCCTTTAGGTACCAATCTTAGGAAGGTTACTGAAACCATAAACCGGGAACCTTTGGTACTGCAATTGGCCAATTGAAACACACAGTTCCAGTTTTGTGCTACGAAAAGATCTGGTGTGGCAGTAAAACACCTTTAGACACAGGTTTCCTCAGGGGTAAAAGCCAGAAAAACAAATCAGCATTCGAAGAAGACCACGGCCACTGAAAACAAGGCTTACTTGCATAATTTTTTTCTTTTAACAAACCAGAGCCAAGTTTCCCAAAAGCAACTTGGTATTAAGTTCATCTCAATTGAAAGAGTGTTAAGTGTGATGCTCACAATAGGAGTTGTCTCTGTGCTGAGACACTTCTGGAAACCCAGGCCTGTTTTGTTGAACAAGGAACAGTTTGTTCATTTGTTAACTTTAACCTCTGTGATGGTTAACGTGACATTGTGGAGACTGTGTTGGCCCTGCTGGGCTGAGCTGGTACTGATGTCATAGATTGCTAGTAAAACTCTTTCCCTTGCACTGTCTGTCATTGTCACAGCGGCAGTGAAACCATGCTACTGCTTTCAGTTGACTTCACCAGCACATTTACAGCATGTGGTTAGGAAAGTCAACAGTGCATCCACGCCTCTTATCATAAGCGTCCTAAAATCACACCGTCCGTTTCCTCTTACTCAAGAGGTTGCCTCAGCAACCCCTGCTGCCGGGCCGCTCTCATTGGCTGAGGAGCATGTGGCCAGAATCAGGGTGAATCAGTCAGAGTGAGAGCCATGTTAGTGGTGGAGGGAATGATGATGTCATGGCTGACGTTGTGTAGTAATGGGAGGGATGAATGTATGAGTCTTCTCCAGCTCAGAACACTTCAGGCAGCCTCCTCCTAGACTCGTTGTCTTCTGCCCAGGCCATTAGACTGATTTGACTGCTACCACACATGGCTCCTGTTCTTCAGCTTTGCAGGTACTGTATATGTACATCACACATCACCCAGACAGATGTGGTACTGCTCTCAGTCTTTCTCCTCTTAGCACTTAGTTTCTTTCTTTTTTTCACAGTTTATACACAATCGTTGCACCATGTGCCTGTGTCATTCTGTTAAATGTTCTTTCTCTTACTTAAATTACAACTCTTAGAAGCCTAGATAAGCAGATTTGTTACAAGTATCTCAGGTTTTTTTTTTCCAACCTCCAGACATGGCTCAGGTTCCTTAAGGTGAAGTATGCAGAGTATGTTAACTTCTACCAGAACTGCTACCAGACCAGTTTTGTGTCACCAGCTCTATCAAAGCAGATGCATTTATGTAACACACAGTCTTCATAACAGTATTTAGGTGAAAGGTAATCTACTTTATCTAGAAGAACCATACTGGTGGCTTAGTGATGAGAGAGCTGAACCGGCAAACTGGAAGAACATGTTATTCCTGGATTGTATCTTGAGCAAGACAGATCCCACCTGCTCTGCTTTGTGATGCTGTGCTGTTCCCAGACTGGACATGGTTGTGTCTGATTTCCATTGTAGGATGGATCATAAATGTACAACTTCACTTTCTAAGCTGAAGTAAATGCTGTTTCTAATACTGTATGGAACAAAGAAATAAGAAGGAAAAACAAAATACACAGCACAGAGTTTATAAAGGTGACACCATCATACCCATATTTGTGTAATAACTCCAGAAGCATGTTGTTGATGTATTCCCACACACCATTGCAGCATCTTCTGTATCCTTGACACCCAGGAATGCGATGATGTCGACTAACTCATCCCTGAGAAACTTGAATTGTGGAATACAGGGTTTCTTGACTTGTGACTGATGTCCATTTTGTAAGGTCCAGATAATTAAGCATTGATTCTTCTGTTTTCAGGATCATGTGTCCTGATGACGCCAACATTGTGGGTAATGTACATGGTGGCACAATCCTGAAAATGATTGAGGAAGCTGGGTGCATCATTGGAACGCGCCATTGCAATACTCAAAACGGGGTGAGTTACTGTCCTGTGGACACTGCAGCTCCCACACCTTAATTCACAAGATGAAGCCTAGGATCCAGTGGTTGTCCCTTGTGCAATGTATATTGTATAGTAATGCAGAGGATTTTGAGCTTTTGGATGGATTTGACTTCTATAATTTGTGCAATTGATTCTACATAGTTATGATATTCTGTTGTTCGCTCATAGGTTTTGTGGTCAGGTGGCAACTTGTTTAAAAAAAACCCTGCATATTCAAAAGCAAGAACTGACCTGAATGGGAACCAATGAAACCATCGTAATAACCACAGTTAATGTTTGAACTGTCTTTTTGGTCATTTTAGGCTCCTCTTTTTGACTATTATCTACCTCGCTCGCTAGTTAGCTTATCTTCTTGGTGGATTTGAAATAACATACTCAAAAACATCTACAGTTACATAGAATGATATGCAAAATCACATAAAGCTTCAGTTTTTCTGTCAAGTGTGAAAAAAAACTAGCAAAACCCATTCGGTGCATCGATGGTGGAGGCTAGCATAAGTGCTAATAGCGTTAGCTTCCTAACTAGCTTATGTAAACTCAGTTAACTTTAAGCATAGTGATTTTAAAAATGAGGGTATCAACAAATTAATGTACCATTCTAGTTTATGCTCTGGTGCACTTATTGGTCATGTAGTTTTTGGTGACTTTATGTTTATGTGGAAGAGCAAAAAAATTGCTAACTAGCAATTGGCTTCAACTGCAAAAAGGCCCTTGAGTACCAGTAAGTTCTGTTGGTGCCAGTCTTAGGCTGGTATCGACACCAGTTTCATCAATTCAGCACCTACAAAATACTGCAATGTACGTCATTTTCTGGGTGCTTCAGATTGCATTGAGTTTGAAATACATGAATAATAGTGAAACTTTTGAAGTCTTTCGGTCTGATTAATTAAGGGAGTACCAGCGCTCAGGAAGCAAGGAATCGGTAACTAAATATTAAATATCATCTGGTATTATAACATATTTAGAAAAAATCCATGACGATATTGAATTTGATATATTTTAGAACTTATATGTATAATATTTTTGTCATAGTCCTGTTCAGCCCTAGTTTAGGCTCAGTTCTTCGCTCAGATTAATGACAAGGACCACCTGGATGTGCTCTGCACCTGCTTTATATCTTCACGGCCTAATTGCATCACTCCCTTCTTGTCTTACACCCAGTGCATCATTTGTGTGGCTTATATGAGACGAAGTTTGTGGTACAGAGCAAATTAACTCAGTAATATGCTACAACACTGCTCAAAAAGACGGAAATGGAAAATGTAACTATTAGATCGGTGGTGCTGTAGCAATCTCTACAGTGAGATTATGTGTGTGTTTATGTTTTGTACTAGCTAGCAAATACAGAAGGAACATGACTATACATGTGTTTACATGCACTTAATAATCTACAAAACTCTAATCTAAGAAAAAGTAGCATGCTCTTGGGTAATGGGATAATGGGAAAATGCTGGGTCTACAAGAGTTGGCCAGTAACTGGATTGATACTTTGCCACCCATCAATAAACTCACAGAAAAGGATGTGACGTAAACATCATGTAAAGCTCAAACATCATGGTGCGGTGTTTTTTTTGTGGACTTTGCTGACTTTAGCAGAAAATATGAATATACATTATCTAGAAGAACACTGGGTAACACTTTACTGTAGGGTGCTGTTATCATAAGGCTACATGACACCTACATAAGGTTGTCATTACATCTGACATAACCCTACATAACTGTTTATAAAGGCTTGTTCCAATAAACGTCACTCCGGTATAAAGGTTACATTTGCCAATTTTGATCAAAGTCAACTAAAGTAGCCTTTATGACGGATGATGCCTGTTGTAATAAGCATTTAGAAATTGTTATGTAGGGTTATGTCAGCTTTAATGACACCTTATATAGGTGTCATGTAGCCTTATGAACAGCACCCTACAGTAAAGTGTTACTGAACATTGTTCCAAAAGTGTTTTGTTGCTGGACTTGCGGGTGCTGTGTTAAAGGCTGCTTGGTATTTAAAGGACAGCAGTCTGTTTTTGCACATGCACAGACCGAGAAATCAGAGTAAGAGTATACATGCGCTGAAAAACCCTATTACTGAACTGAATTTCTAGGCCTTAAACCAATTGAAGAAATGGGCGTGTGCTGTTTACATGACCACTTAATCAGCTAACTGATCAGATTATTAAGTGCGCGTAAAAGCTCTCTGTCAGAAAACAAGGTACTGTACAGACACATTTTTGTTTATCAGTGTACAAGCAATGTAAATTTACCCTCAAAAGTACAGCAGTGATCTTATGATAGTCTATATGAGTGACTGCAAGTTAAATAATATAATCATAACCGACTATAGTACAATTGTGTTCCTTAAATAAAGGTACTGAAGATGCATCCTTTAGGGTACCACGGAATCCTTTGAAACCTGTGAATGCTAGTTTTGGTGCCGAATGCCTCTTTAATACAGTCAAGCACCGGTTAGCCTAGCACAGTGCTAATGTTGCTAGCCAAGGCTTGAAATGAGAAGTCAAAGCTGTACTTTCTCCTGCTGGCTTGCAAACCTAGCCCACAGTCTGTAATTGCCCAAAACCCTGACAAGATCCTGTAGAGTGTCTTTTGGTTGGGAAATTCATAGTTGATGAAGACAAATTAGTCCACTCAGGGAGACTGCCAGTCTCTTGGTGAGGAAAGTCATGTTAGTTAGCTTGCTACTGCTTTTTCTCAAACCTTTCTTAATTAGCTCCTAACTGCTGATCGGCACAATGATCCAAAGGAAACCCCTTGAGAACTTGAGTACGGAACAAATGAACCATCTCTGCTCACTTCTAGGACTTCCCAATATGACTACATGTT
This sequence comes from Pygocentrus nattereri, assembly GCF_015220715.1. Taxonomy (NCBI): domain Eukaryota; kingdom Metazoa; phylum Chordata; class Actinopteri; order Characiformes; family Serrasalmidae; genus Pygocentrus; species Pygocentrus nattereri. The sequence goes on along the minus strand of NC_051239.1, from coordinate 14,672,474 downwards.
TATACAGCAAGCTTGCGTTTCTCAAGAGAAGTGGGGCACCCTGCAGGATCTTCTCCCTGCGTTTGATCAGCTAAAGAGTGTGGATTTAGCGTACATAAAAGGAGATGTAGGTTACAAGTAAGGTTTCGTTCTTTTTGCTTAGAGAGCATAGTCTAAGACTCTCCTGCTTAACTGGATGTTGAGGAAGTGAGCCACTGCTGGTGTGGCTGAATGATATTGCTGTGGGGAAATTCCAGTTTTCATTTGCATGGCAGTTTAACACCGCTGTGGTGTTGGTGGTACTCAGTCGTTTTATTTACAGTAGAAAGGTTATTAATCACTGCGTTTTGTGTTTGTGGCTTTGGAGGCTGAGCTGTGTTTAGTAGGGAAGTAACAATATAACGTATCTTGACACTAAAGCAGAGCCCTTGTTTGTTGATGTGCTTTTATGTTGAATTCTGAAAAATTAAAAATAAAAAACATTAAGAAGCTTGTTATTTTTCCTGTGTCAAAAAATGTATTGAATCAACATACCAGTGTACTGTTTTGAATTCTGAATTTCGTGAATCGTTACACCTGTATCGTTGTTTTCTGACTAGCGTGTTAGCTTGTGGCTAGTGTATTAGCTCGTGGCTAATGTGGCTTCTAGCTAGAGCATTAGATAGATATATAAAATGTATACATACATAGATACATACATAGATACATGTAAAAAATATGAAGCACAGCTTGTTCCAGTTGTACCTTTCGAATTTTGAATGCGCTAATAAACGCATTGTTTTGTGCCCAGCATGTTAGCATGTGTCTAGCATATTAGCTTATGGCTAATATATTAACTTTTAGCTTAGGAGCAATAGATCAGACAAATACAGCTTCTGTAATGGTGAATGCTGTAATACATTGACTGAAAAAAAGTAAGACACATTTCAGCTTCTTATTTCTGCTGTTTCCACAAAAATGGTTTAAATTGCATTTTGTGAATTGTTGTTTTGTGTCTAGCATGTAAGCTTGTATCTAGCATGTTAGCTTGTGGCTAACATATTAGCTTCATCATAGTGCACAAGAAAGCACAGCTTTTGTTAATAAATTGCACTTTTATAATGTTGAATGCTCTAATAAACTGAAAATGGAAAGTCCTTGTTTTTACTTTATTGAAAAATGTACTGAATCAAGACACAACTGTATGGTATTGAGAGGTGAAGCGTTACATCTGTGGTGTTTCAGCGTTCACCAACAGCGTTCAGAACGGCTCAAGTCAGAGTTCATTCTAAAAAAAGGATTCACTGCACAGCCCTAAATGAGAAAAACTGGAAACATCTTTGTCAAATAGTGACTTGGCTTTAGTTGTTTGTGATACAAAATTGAAATTATGCGAAAAACGAAATGGCAAACAAAGATCCAGAAAGGTTGTTACATCAAAATATTTGCTCATTTAAGAAGCCTCAAAAATGCAGTGCTAGCTCTGGCCACTAGAGAACAGCACACAGCCATAAATTGTACAAAACTGGCCATTTAAAACATGCATTCATACTGTTTAGCTCTTTAATTGCAGATCCTTGTTTTTGCTAGTGTAGAACCTTTCTAGGTGTCTCTATAAAGCTCTGATTTTAAACTGATGAAATGGTAACACTGACATATCCGTAGAGGCCACGTATGGATTTGTTTCTTGTTGATTTATAATGAACAGTGCCAGATCAAGTAATCTACCTACAGAGTACTTGATGACATTTTTTTTTCTTTTGAAGCTCTAATTGATTTGTTGACTTGTAAACGAAGAGGAAGCACATTGATTTAAACACCTGAAGGAGGAGTTAAAGGCTTCTTTTTGTTTGTCCGTGCAGGATCGCTGTGTGGCTGCCCTGGCTCGAGTGGAACGCACTGATTTCCTGCACCCTATGTTCATCGGTGAGGTGGCCCATGTGAGCGCTGAGATCACCTACACTTCCAAGCACTCCGTGGAGGTGCAGGTCAATGTCCTGTCTGAAAACATTCTCACAGGTTAGTGCCTATGAAAATATTCTGCCTCCTCTCATTGCGCTGATTATATATGTACTGTGTGTTCTATTAGATCAGAACAGTAATATTAATAATTAACATCAAAACAATATTAATGTTATCATGATACATGACATCCTAGTATATATATATATATATATATATATATATATATGTTCTATACACTTTTTGTCTGGTTTCCAGACTAATTAGGTCTAAGCCTAGAGCGAAAAAAAAAGATTTTAGTGGTATTACAAGTCTAGTTAGTCCAAGCCTAGATGTAAATCCGTGCATGACTGTATATGTACAGTATTTTGGATGTATATTTTGATGAAATATTGCATGTATTTATATTAGGCCTGATTAATTGTTAATGGTGAGATAAAAATGTTAGAAGTGATGCATGTTTTCCAAAATAGAGAATGCTTACTACAAGGTTTTCTTTGCCAGACTTGTCAAAAGCATCATCTGGTGCATCTAAAAACAGAACTAAGTGATGCCTACGTTAAAAAAAGCACACAAGTTTTAGTCATTCCCACCCACTAACTAGGTTTCTTCCATCACACAGTGATGCCAAGCTGCTTTCACTGAAACCAGCCGCTGTATCTTTTCAAACTCCTGCTTGCACAACGTCTTTGGGCACCATAACAGGCTTGGAGGAGAATGCTAACTGCCAATTTCATCACATCAGCTAACAGATGCCCATTTTGGCTAGAATTATACAGAGTAATGATGGAAGAAGGAGGGCCATCCTCCTAGCCAGCTCTCTTAGACTACCTGCCATTGATGGCCGTGGCATTACCAGAGATGGAACTCTAAACTTGTGATTGTACTACTTGGTAGTTTTATGCGTCACACTTTATACGACTCTTTCTCTGGGTAGATCACACAAATGAAGTGCCTCAGTGTGATGCAGATGAAGTGTGTTGAGATGTAGAGAAGATTTTTGACCGTACCTGCCTTGCCATGTTTTAAATTAATTTCAAGAAACAATGTGATAAAAGCAGGAGTACTAGCCAGCTTTTGAATAGTGAAGGCTATGAAGGTATTCAAGAGAAGAACATTTGATAAAACTTCAATGTACTTTTGCGTAAACACACTGTTTTTTCTCTACGTATGGCTTTAAAAGTGTGTTTGCTTTGATACAAGTATAGTTAGGTCTGACCTGATCTGAACTGTACAACATCATTGGTACAGCAAATCTGCAGCTAGTTTTGGCTGATTGGCAGTCTTGTACTGTACTCTATAATCATCTGTGGAGTGGATGAATCACAGGATTTGAAAAAAATCCCACTAAGCAGTTGGTCGTTGTTGGTGTCAATTCCAAATTTACTGATTTACTTCTTCTGGAATCATATGTGCAAAATGGCATCTGTGAAAAGCTATTGGTTGGACAATTATAAAGAACCTTTTAAAAGTACAAAGTGTAATACTTCATATAAAACGCCTTGCCTTTTCACCCCTTTCTCAACTCAGTTTCAGCAAAATCAGAGCAGAATGAAAGGTATATTTGGCCTGATTCAGTAGACCAAAGCTTGGAATCTAGTATTCAACAGTCCACACGTTTTATGAACTCAGAAAGGCAGATTCAGGCCATCTCAAGATGGTGCCAAAGCATTACGAACAAACTTGCAAGCAATTGTGCTCATATTCTAATCTCTGCGTCTGAATCTGTCGTGATTATAAATATAGACCCATTCAACAGCAGGGCTAGCTCTCTTAGAAATGACAAATTCTTACCTTGAGAGATACTTCTTTGAAGGGGATAATGAATCGGTGGCAGTTAAAGAGAAGGAAGGGGAAGGCAGCAAACATATCAGGACAAAACAAAAGAGGTATCCCCAAGGTGCACAGTGTTACCACAGCAACAGAGTTGTCAAGGAAGCAGGGCTGAGCTGCGGAGTCGATTTGAACATTAGAAGGAATGGGCAGTGACAAAGACACATCATGGCGATTCCTTCCAGGTTAAGATGAATGATGTCATCGGGAATATGAAAGGACTCCGTGCAAGAAAAGATAACAGCAAAGCTGGAGTCACTTCATCAGCTGTATAATGCATTCATTTATTATGAGCAGCGTTGACATTATGACAGTTTTGCATTCCTTTAATGGCAGCTCATAGACCTCTGTAAACCCAGAGTACACAGACAAAACTAAAATGGTCTTTTTTTTCTTCCTGGTTATAATAAGATACTGGCATGGTCAGTGATGGAGACCTTCGACAGACATTAAGCCGCAAAGGAAGAAGTGTCCTCAGGATCTTTCTTTTAAGCCTCAGAGCCAGACTGTGATTTATGGTTTTTCCACTGCCTAAACAAAGTCCAGGCCTTAGATGGAAAGTCGTAGTTTGACTGAAAACTACTCCACATCGTACTAATCATCCTGCTGAAGTCATCCAGCAGCAGCCTTGAGGATAAGGAGTAGACTTTAGAAATAGGCATTAGATAGTAAAGATGAAATATGGTGTTTTAGAAATAACGAGTGCAAGTTAAACATGCCACACTGTTGATGTTCTCGTCTGTAGCATGTAGTCCTTTACTATGAAAATAATGTTGACACGTTTCTGCATAGGTTAGAACAGGCACAGAGGTTGCTTGGCACAGTGCTAACTTCTTGGTCAGTCTGGGGAATTCTCACAGAGCTGTAACGAGTGACTGCCCTCTTGACCACTTTTTTTTTTTTCAAGGGCTCTGAAAGTTACAACCTCCTCAAGTGGGGATAACTTTTCTTCTAACAGTATTCAAATGTTTAACAGCGAGATACATAAATATACTCATTTTATTTACTAGAAATGGAACTTCTGTGCATCATCTTGTTCACACAGTCATCTAATCAGCCAATCTTGCAAGTGGAACCTGCAGCTCCAGGTAATCTTCACTTCAATCATCATAAAAGGAAAAAATGTGATGTGGCATGATTGGTGGTGCCAGATGGGCAGAGGTTCTGCGGAGGAAAACATCTTCCAAAGAAAAAATAATAATCCGACTGGTTTAAGCTGACAGAAAGGCTATGGTAACTCGGATAACCACTCTGTACACTTGTGGTAAGCAGAAAAGCATTTCAGAATCTTGAGGTGGATGGGCTACAACAACAGAGGAGCACATCAGGTTCCGCTTCTGTCAGTCAAGAACAGAAAGCCAAGGCTGCAGTTAGGCCAGGCTCACCAAAACTGGACACTTGAAGACGGGAAAAATGTAGCCTGGTTTGATTTCTGCTGAGGCACACTGATGGTAGGGTCGCCAACAGCATGAATCCATGGATCCAACCTGCCTTATGTTTTTGAGAGCTACTACACTAAACGATCAACCACCCATAGAAGTCAATTTAAACCTTGGGACATGAAGAAGTTCCAAAGTTTGGGATCTTAAAGTACAGGATGGGACATATAGATGAAGAAGCTCAGCCACACATTGAGGAGCCAGGCCATGCAGAGCTTTATATGTAATAAGGAGAACTTTGTACTGATCACGGAATGAATAGGTAATCAGTGAATACTATGCAGTAGTAGTCCAGTCGTCCAGTACATACCTACTTTCACTCGAGCTGCTTACTTTGTCCAGCACTGTTTGATACAATCCAATGGTATAAATAAATGTAGAAGTGTTCCTAATATTGAATTGATTTTAAAAAATCATTTAATGTGTATATGTGTATTTTGGTTCCAACCAAATGATTATTTCTGTTTTGTTGCTTAATTCCTTAAAAATTCTTTAAAACATTCTTTTAATGCCACCATTATCTGTTTGTTAGCCAAGATGGTCAGATTCTGTTTGCTGATGTATGCCTGGGATATACTCTGAGATATGACGTGTGTGAACATTGTTCCGACCCCGCTCACCCCTGCATAGAAAAGAACAGAAGAGCCTTTTGACTCACAACACAGTTATAATAGAAACTAAAGGGCAGTTGCGTCAGCCTATTATAAGCACTTGTGGCCAGTTGCGTCAATCTAAGTATTATTTCAGCCTCTGTTCTTTTGCTAAGTACAAAAAAAATTCCTTGAAATGATTATCATTGGCAGTTGACTGTACAGTACAATTCAGCATGTAGAGGTTATGCGTGAAATGCTGTAGAATTAATTTAATCTCTCTTGGCTTTTATCTTAGATTATGCCTTTGGTCATTAAACAATACACCAGTCTTTGTTCTGAGAAATCCTGACCACATCACTTTTGCCTTAAACATCATAATAAATAAAATTAAAAGACCTTTTAGACAAAGATAAAAAAAAATGAAATACACTTTTAAGGCTTAGATTCATTAGAACTCCCATTAATATAGCTTTACGTTAAAGGTGTTGCATTGAGGATTTCAGTCATGATACTTTTTCACTATAAATGCTATGATTATATATGTAATTCATACTGGACGTTAATTGTCACTCCAGGGATCAGCCCCGTTCTTAAATTGTCGTTGGTCTTTCTAGCGCTGCATTACTGGGTGGTCCCGCCTTGTGTCAGCATTGCCCCTTTAAAGGCTCCTGCTGTGCCAGAGGGGAGCGCGAGGAACGGGAGCAGACTTTATGTGCCGCTGTCATGTTAGTTTAGCGTCACACTTCTCACATGCAGGCCACAGTTGCAGAGCAGCACCTGCACACTGCTCCAAATGCTCTCCTACATATTAGGAGCTAATGCTAGCATGAGCTGCTGGCATCGCCTTGAATTTCATGTGTGTGCTTTTAGTGCTGAAAGTTACAGCCGGCTACATGCATGTGCGAACATACGCACACATGAGCGCACAAATAAAAAAATCACACATTGTTTTTGTAGGTTAGCCTGTGATGCTAAGCGTGTCCTCCATGCGCACACATGCTGTGCTCTTCTCAAAATATGTCCTGTGCCCTGTGATCAGCTCTAATTGCTCTGTTAATCAATTCTCAGGAGCTTGAGATGCCTACTGAACAAATAAAGCCTACCAAACCACTAGGCATTCTTATTTTATATGTGAGCTGTAACAGCATCACAATACCATGCAATTACAGCAAAAATGATTTGTCTCATGCTGTACCCACTTTGTCCTTCCCCTTATTTCCCTGCCTTATTAAAAATTAGATACTTGATACGCAGGATTATTATTATTATTAATAATAATAATAATAACACAATTTTGACTTATGATGTCAAAATAATGAATTATTATCTCCAAACGATGAGATATGATAAAACGATTCATTGTTTTCTCTAAATATTGACTTACGCTATTGCAGCTTAGCTCTAATCTCTAGATACATCAACTAATGAGAAAAGTCATTATTTCAAGATACTAAGTCAAAAGTTTTAAGTAAAAAG